>NW_007378005.1:12196-102321 GCF_000475195.1 Diaphorina citri | reverse complement strand
GGGGTAGGGGTAAAAAAAAAAAAAAAAAAAAAAGGGAGAGAGTGGCAGAGAAAGAAAGAGTCACAAATAGGCATGGAGAGAGAAAGAGAGGAAGCAATAGAGACAGAGGAGAAAGGTAGAAAAGGAAAGATAAAGGAGGAAAAGAGAGGTAGAGATAAGAATATAGAAGAGTACGAGGAAAATAGTAGAAGACAGAAGGGGGTAGGAAGGAGGAAGAGGAAAAGAGAAAAGGGACGAGGGACGAGGAAGGGAAATAAGGAGGAGGAGGAGGAGGAGAAAGGGAAAGAAAAAGTGGGGTAAGTTCAGTAATCGATCATTCTGTGTCGTGACATTTTTCACCTCCCATTTATACTTTTTTTCTCTCATTTTATTTAGGGTGCCCCGTAGAGTTTACAACAGTTGATTGGTGCTCCGTGGCCAAAAAAAGTTTGAGAACCACTGGGATAGGAGAAAGCAAGCCGTTACAAGAACGAACCTCATCTGTCTAGGATAAAGTTCGCCCTTTGGAAATTCAATCAGCAAGGAAAGTTTGTAAATGTAACCTTATCAATCTTATTGTCATAGTCCATTGCCCATTGTACAATGTACTTCAATGTATTTTATGTGCAAATTTACAGATAAGTTTATAAACCTTGCTTAACTTAAAAAAAAAAAAATAATAATAATAATAATAAAAAATAAATAATAATAATAAAAAAAAATACAAAATATTTGGTGATAAATGTGTGAGGAGAGGGATTCATAGGGGTGTCAACAGGGTAGGTAGGTACTTTAAATAAGAGGCTTGCTAGAGGAAACTGTAACAACGGATGTTTTATCGTCCAGAAATCACAGATAGAATGAGGATAGGATAGGAGAAAGCCAGCCGTTCCAAGAACGAACCTCATCTGTCTAGGATAAAGTTCGCCCCGATTGGAAATCCAATCAGCAAGGAAAGTTTGTAAATGTAACCTTATCAATCTTATTGTCATAGTTCATTGTCGTTTTGCATATTGCCTTAGGGTCAGTCAGCTAATTTTCGCACTCCTTATGGCCAATCAATTGAATTTTGTGTAATCAGTTCTTTAGGTATACCCTCCATTGTACAATGTACTTCAATGTATTTTATGTGCAATTAAAACATATTCTAGTGGACTCTTGCTTCCTATTAAGCTACGTCGAGTAAGGTCAGTAAGTGGAATGATTCAACAAAACCAACGTGAAGAATTCACACATGAGTAGAACAGTATTTGAAATCTTACAACAACAACAACAACAACAACAACATCCCCAAGGTCAGTAAGTGGAATGATTCAACAAAACCAACGTGAAGAATTCACACATGAGTAGAACAGTATTTGAAATCTTACAACAACAACATCCCTTAACAACAATCTAACAACACAACATGTCGGGTTTTGTAAATAAGCTCGACTCTGAAATTAAGCTCACTCAAATTCGAAAAACCGGGGGTTTTAGAGAGAGAGAGAGAAAGAGACAGAGAGATAGAGAGAAAGAGAGAGAGAGAGGAAGAGAGAGAGGGAGAAAGAGGAAGAGAGAGACAAGCTCATTTCAAATAATATAAACAGGAGCATGATACATTTTGAAACAATGTTACAGGGTTGCCAAAAAAAAATCTGTATTAGCCTTTAGATAACCCTCAGCTGAAAATCTCACAAACATTATACCCCTAATACCTAAATATGAAAAGATGTTAAAATATTCAATAGGTACAACACAACTAATGATTTCTGACATACCTATCTGAAAAATATCTTCGACCTTCTACAAGATACCCCTACATAACATATGAAAAACTGTTGAAATATTCAATACAACACCAATCCATGATTTCTGAGAACTTTCTTAGATCATTTTTGTTTGCCATGGAGCTTACAGGGCTCAGTCTAAAATCACGCCGATCTGCGCCAAAATAAATTCTATTAGAATGACCGTAGAACATCCCACCCTGAACACACACACACACATCCTCTGATATCCAGCATGCTTGTATGTCTCTCTCTCTATCCCTCTCATACACACTCTTCATCTCGTTTCAGAAGCAATAAATCATTATTCCGTTGCCATGACGACCAACAAGCTTCTGTAGAAAGAGAGAGGGAGAGAGGAGAGACAAGAGAGAAGCGAGGGAAGTGAGGATAAAGAACATAGCAATCCAGAAAGAGTGACAGAGTCAGAGAGGGGCGAAAGGGAATACAAAGAGAAAAGGAGAAGGGAAGAGAGAAGAAAAAGAATAAAAGTAAAGAGAGAAGAAAAAGAACAGAAGGAAAGGGAAGAGAAGAGAAGAGAAGAGAAGAGAAGAGAAGAGAAGAAGGAAAGAAGGAAGAGTAATAGACGGATGGATGAGAAGTGAATAGGAAGGGGCGAGACAAGGAATTCAAAGAGTAGAATAGAGAAAGGAAAGATAAAGAGGAAGATAAGTAACCTGACGAAAGAGAAGGAAGGGAAAAGGATGAAAATAAGAAATCTGAGGAAGAGGAAATCTAAAGGAAAGGTCATAGAGAGAAGAGAAGAAAAGATGGAGACAGGACAAAGAGGAATGAAGTACATGTTTACACAATCCGTCGCTGATGACAAGATATGTCGGAAATTTAATTTGCATGCAACGCACAGAAAAATGTTAAATTAGATTGTATAAATATGGCTAACGAATGATCTGAAATTTTATTGAATTTCCTAAATATGGCTTGCTAACTTACTCATCTATCCGTGTCCACTGTCCGAATAAATATTGCTAGCAAATGCTGTGAATTTAAAAGAATTTTATAAATATTATGGATAAAGACTGCTTTGAAATTTTCTTTAAACCTGGGGATATTCTGAGCACATTAACACCAGACGTCCAGACCAGAAATTTTTCTCTATATGAAACTTGGTACTTATGGGAGAAACCAACTAATTTATCTTTCAGGGAAACATGTTTTCACATACAACCCCACACGTGCTACTGTGGCGCCACAGAGAAGTGAGGTCAGGATAAAAGGGGGAGAAGGGGAAGGAGAAAGGAGAGAGGGGTAAAAACTAAAGCATTCCTGACCCATCTTATTACTAAGCATTTTAGCACATTTTCTCGCTCCCCTCTTTATCTCTTTCTGAATCGCGTTATCTTGTTCTAACTTTCCGAGTTAGTTTGATATTATTAGGAGTTGTTTTATGTTATTTTGATGAGTAAAGAACATTGTTTTTCTCTCTCCCCCCCCTCTCTCTCTCTCTCTCTCTCTCTCTTTCTTTCTCTCTCTCTCTCTTTCAAAGGGCAAAAATTTGAATTTTTTACGGTACCTACTCTGTAGCTGGCGGTAGTGCGTCAGGCCAAGTTCTGGCTTCAGGAAGCAGTATTCTAACTGGGTTTACTCAATTTTATTCTTTCCCAAAGGTTGAGATTAATCTACCAACAACCTGTATAATATCTATTCCAAATTTTCAACTCAAACCAGCTTGAGAAATAGGTACATACCTACTGAGAATGATCAGAATTCTAGATCGTGTACCTACCTAACTACTAAAGGAAGATTGGTGTAACAAAAGGAACCCAAGTCTTATCCTGTCTTATGCAATACAATATCTCTCTCTCTCTCTCTCTCTCTCTCTCTCTCTCTCTCTCTCTCTCTCTCTCTCTCTCTCTCTCTCTCTCTTTCAAAGGGCAAAAATTTGAATTTTTTACGGCACTCTGTAGCTGGCGGTAGTGCGTCAGGCCAAGTTCTGGCTTCAGGAAGCAGTATTCTAACTGGGTTTACTCAATTCTTTCTCAAAGGTTCAGATTAATCTACCAACAACCTGTATAATATCGATTCCAAATTTCCAACTCAAACCAGCTTGAGAAATAGGTACATACTGAGAATAATCAGAATTCTAGATCGTGTACCTACCTAACTACTAAAGGAATATTGGTGTAACAAAAGGAACCCAAGTCTTATCCTGTCTTATGCAATTATCGATTCCAAATTTCCAACTCAAACCAGCTTGAGAAATAGGTACATACTGAGAATAATCAGAATTCTAGATCGTGTACCTACCTAAGTACTAAAGGAAGATTGGTGTAACAAAAGGAACCCAAGTCTTATCCTGTCTTATACAATACAATACTTAAACAAAAGGTCCTAAGCTCTTTTGTCTTGACAAAGTCACCAAATCAAACATAAAGGTATGAGAAAATCCGATAAAAAAAAACATTAGAAAGTGTCTTTGAACAACAATCACTGATCCAGATGTTGTTAGGGACAAACAAACTACAAACATTGTTCAATAAAAAAATACAGAAAAATACCTTGCATAACTTCTCTCAGTAGGTACACCCATTCAGTACTGAGTATTGACTATTCAAATTGTTTTGATACAACAGCTATACTTACACCGAAGTAGAGATCAACCTCTAACTGTACGTAAACAATAATAGAGGGAACCGTAACTGCAAGGGGCGTATCGTCCCGCAATAGAAAAGAGAAGGAAGACAGGATAGGAGAAAGCCAGCTGTTCCGAGAACGAACCTAATCCCTTCAGGATAAAATCCGCCCCGGGCGTGAACCGAACCCGCGGCCTAGCGCTTACAAGGCAAACGCGCTTTCAACCAATCCAACTATTAGGTTGAAACGTTAGGTACTTTACTTAGATTGTAACCTAAGGAAGAATATTGGGAACGAGGGTACTTCAAAGCCTATAACGAAAGCAGTAGAACTGCCACTTTGTAAATTGCTGATAGAACAACACTTCAGGTAGGTACATACATACACTGTTCAACTAGAGGTAAACCATGCTATACAAATTGTTATAGAACTTATGTAGGTGCTAGACACAGGGCCGGTCATAGTTCACAAACAGGGCGGGCCCAGATTTCCTTCCAGGACATATTTTATAAGAGAGGTTCCTTCACAGAACAGCTGGCTTACTCCTATCCCTTCTATCTTCACTTCCAGGACTGACGAATTTCTACATCTCTCTCAACGTCAGGAAAAAATTGATGCATAATCGAATTTATTGATAAAAATCATGCAAAAACGGAGACAAAATTCAAATTTGTTGATTGAATTTGTAAACATGAATGAGCTCGACCAAAAATGTGAAAAAAGCTTTACCACCATAATCAACATTTTTGAGTAAAAAGAAGTAAAATCTGAAAGCTCAAAAATTGAGAAGAGAAACTTGGAATTAAAAATTGTATTTTTAGGATGAAGAAGACAAAACTTTTTTTTTTGCTTTAAAAAATACTCATAAATTATATTTTAAAATCTCATGTCAGGATTTCTATGAGAGATTTTCACATTTAATTTTTTTTTCTTCTCTCTCTCTCCCAGTAAAAACTTTTTCATTAGCATTTGTACATTTCAGCTGAGATTTTTTTCTGTTTTTGTTTTCCTGGATTTTGGATTTCCAGTATTTTTTTTTTTTTTTTCTTCTTTCTATGTTCATCTTCTGGAACTTTATTTCTCAAAGGCTAATAATGCGAGTAGTGAAATAGCTAGAAGTGAAAATTAGATATTACTAAACACTAATAAAGTAACAATATCTCTGTCATATCTAGATTATGAACAGGTTCAAGTAATGATAAATTTATTATTAATAATATTATAATTATTTGTTGAGTCCCTATGTAGTGGCATATTTGGCACAGCCCTGTAACTAGATAGTTATCATGTTCAATGAACAATAGATAATAATAACATTACCTACATACTCGTAATGTATTATTAATTTCAATGAATATCTGCTACAAATTATGTTAAACTTTCCAGATACCATCTAAATAAGAACAGTATGTATCTAGATGTTGGAAAATTCAGAATTAAAATGTTAACACATTAACAAGGTAAAACGATAAAATATTACATTTTATTAGAACTAGAGCATTAAGGTAAACTGGAAAGCTAGATTTTACTAGACAAGTGCCTCCTAATATCTTTGCATCTTAATCGATGACAACCATCTATCTCCATTTGGACTTAAACAACCCATTAGGGTACAAGCTACTTACCAACTAGTAAACCACCCATTTTTTACTGGTTTTATTGAACGATCTCTGATCTCTGTACAAGTGTACATTTGTGTTTGTATTGGCCTTTTAGCTCACTTTGAGTCATTTTTATGATAAATGCCTTCACCACCATGAATATAAACAGACTTTAATGAATAAATAAATTATAGAGTTCCATGATTGTAAACAGATAAAAGTAAATAATATTAATAGAGTTGTTTCTACTCACACTGATCGAAGTCAGTGCAAATTGTTAACACACCAAGAAAATAAGCAGAAGTTTTTCATGATGAGAAAAAAAAGTAAAATTTTCTGCGCTATGGAATGTAGAAAGACGTGTAGTAATATACTCATTTTACTATGAGAAAATTAAAATACGTATACAAATGTATATAAAATTCCATGTATATATACGTGAAAATTGGCAACATATCAACTGAATATTGTGCTCGTGAAACGAATTCAGATTCTGGATTTCATCTTGGTGTGCGAGGAAGAATCTTGTGAGAAATCTTCGCGACCTTGTGAGGGGATCTGCATTTTGTAAGCAGAGGGTCTCTGGTTCGATTCCCATGCCGAGAAGGGGCAGAAAAACTGTAGAAAGAGAAGCCTCAATCAACCTGGTGAATTATTAGGTACATCTTTCAGAATTTTTCATTCCTTTAATTGTTTTCCTAAATTTTGGTTTCATAATTACGAATCTAAAAAAAAGTGGGTAAGTTTTTCTTTTGACAAGAATCGAACCTGGGACCCTCTGATTGGCACACAATGTCTTATGCAATACAATACTTAAACAAAAGGTCCTAAGCTCTTTTGTCTTGACAAAGTCACCAAATCAAACATAAAGGTATGAGAAAATTCGATAAAAAAAACATTAGAAAGTGTTTTTGAACAACAGTCACTGATCCAGATGTTGTAAGGGCCAAACAAACTACAAACATTGTTCAATAAAAAATACAGAAAAATACCTTGCATAACTTCTCGCAGTAGGTAAAGAGAACAATGAATTGATTTCACTTTTGAAGGATTTTTTTTTAGATTCTCCTATAGCGGGACATAGTCACCTATATTTTTTTTATTGTTCGTTTTTAGGTCCCATACACCGATAATGGAATGATTCCAGTCCCAGTATTCACAATTCAAATTGTTTCGATATAACTATAAACCGAAGTCGCTCGACCATAGTGTACGTAAGCGTCGCTTTAGTTAGATTGTAACCTAAAGGTGGGTCCAAAGATAATCGATCAACGAGATAAATGTATGTTGTCGAGGCAGTGTGGACGGTTCAGTCGACATTACATTCATATGTATTCGACGGCCTGTCGACTATGTGTGGACACCTTAAGGAAGAATATTGAGGACGAGGGTTTCTTCCAAGCCTACAACGAAAGCAGTAGAAGTGCCACTTTGTAAATTGCTGATAGAACAACACTTCAGGTAGGTACATACAAACACTGTTCAACTACAGGTAAACCATGCTATACAAATTGTTATAGAACTTATGTAGGTGCTAGACACAGGGCCGGTCATAGTTCACAGCCCAACAGGGCGGGCCCGGATTTGATTTCCATCTAGGACGGATTTTATAACAGATAAGGTTCGTTCTCGGAATGGCTGATTTTCTCGTATCCTGTCTTCCTTCGCTTTCCGAACGATAAGACCTAAGCAGTTACAGTTCCCTCCCTCAAACCCGACCTTAGCAGTCACAGTTTCCTCTATCAATCCTGTTTAAACAATACTTTCTCATTACTAGTATAGCTTCGCTAAACTGTTGGTTCCAGGCCCCTTGAGGAGCATACCCCCCCTGTAAACAGCCCTGGCAATACAGAGCAGAGGTAGGTAAGTGGATGGATTTTATCCGACAGGTAATTTGTATAATCTCGCCGTGCCCTATTAATATTAATGAATTGCTAATGCTGTTTATAAGGTACAAATTACCACGGTACCTGAAACGCTCAAAGATAAATATAATTAGTCAGTCTATTCAACGATTTTGTAAGTTAGGAATCTCCCAAGGAAATTTCCCATTAGGTGTATGTTTTGCATAAGCGTTTCATATCAATCCAAGTGTCTAGTTACCAACCCACGTTGATCGTAAAAAGATAGGTAAAATGACATTGAAATCATCATATTGCAATTTCTAATGACTTATTAATGAGCTAGTTTCAAAGAATGAATGGAAACATGGAAAAAATGGATAAAAGCACAAAACCATGTTCTACTTATAAAACTCACTCAAAGAAGATAACGAGTACCTATTTATTCAAAAAATAATAACGAAAAAATTCTTTCACGGATAACACGGTACCTGCCTGTATTTCATTTCTGAAGAATTATTCTCAAGTTGTACGTACAATTCTATACGTATTTCCTATTGTTGGACAGGTATAGTAAGGTGTAGGCAAATAAAATAGGTATAACTAGTCATACAAACAGGTATAGTATGCAGCTATTAAGGTAAATATGTAGGTACCTGTATGATACTTGGTTTTGAAAGTAAGTGCATAATTTTATCCATAAACCATGATTTACAGAAACTAGGTACAGCAGAACTAGAGAAATAAAGAAAAGTGGATCAGAAATTTAAATACATACAGTAATTAAAAATGCAAGTTTGTATGTGGTCAGCTTAAACAGAGATTTGGCATCTCCACTAAGAACTTGGCAATAATTTTGACCCATAAGGAAAGAAGTTTGGAACATCCACTAAAACAGTAAGTTTGGCATCTCTACAACTAAGCACTGAGAATTTTGGCACATCCACCAAAAAGTAGTTTTGGTGAATTCATTGACCATTTATAGGTACATAGATAAATGAACATTAGTTACTGTGCAGTATGCAGGTACGAGTATTTGTCCAAATAGAAATTCAGATATGTACATATTTCATGGTGTCTGGATTCCAGAATAACTTACCAAATTTTGAAAATTTCTCGCACATTGAACAATATTATTGTAAACAACTATTGATCTAGTTCGTTCATCTCTTATATTGACATTATATTCAGTGTGTCAACAGTCAACAAACTAACGATGAAATATAAAAGTTCTGGGAAGTATTCCATCAGGACTAACCTGCTAAAACCAATTCAAATTTTCTAGAACAAATAAAGAACCTAACTGAAAGTGAAAAGTTTCATAAAAATTTAATGCATTCCATTTTCTTCTACTTCAAATTTGCGTTTTATTATTTTCATAAAATTATAAAACTGTTAACTGGCCGTCATATTTTTTATATCCTGTGAAATTTACAAGTGCGAAACATTAATTCGTTTTTAGATTGTAGGGGAAATCATCCGTTCAATATTTTCCTGTAAGTTTAATTTTCCACATATCACTTACAAATATTCCAATTTTATTCTCATTTTTAAATAAATAATTTGTACAGAAATAAATAATTTTGTAAATATAGACAGTTACTTGTCTACAAATAATATTTACCTACCTTTTTTACGTACACAAATTAATACAAAATATTAAATATATTTTTATTTTAATGAGCCCATAAATTATTTTTGTAACACATATTGTTTTTGTACATACCGTAGAAATAACATAACCCACAAAATGTCCAACAGTAAAAGTGCCTTTTTTCGAAATTACTTTCAATTTCACTAGTAAAATAATAGGTCGACTATTGATTAAAAATTTAGCACAACCGTTCGAGTTGTCGTTAGAAATTTCTAATCTTTTGAGAAAATTTTGGAAACGACGTCGCAAAAGACGGAAGAAGAAAATTTCAGCTCGTCCGGTGTTGCAGGGACCTTGTGAAAACATCAAATTAAGGTAAGTTTTACAGGAGATAAACAATACTCACATGAAAGCAAATGGTAAATCTACACTCCTTGGTACAACGTGCTACACATTTTTATTGCAGGCGTTCATTTGGTATCGATACCAGTTTTTATTACCTCCTAATATTGCATTTGTGAGATTTTCCGAAGGCCTAATTAAGGGCCTTTGGAAAATTTAGACCGACAAAAAATGGACTGCCTACTATGATATCAAAAAATCTTCTCGCCCTTCTGGGATTTTGATCGACCGTTCGAACGAACGCTAAAAATAACATTTATATCATTAGGTATTGATATTAATGTAAAATAAATAACCGAACGTTACTCCAGTGTCAATAGAATTAATGAAAATATCTCCCTAAGTACACAAATGTCACGTCAAATTATGCCAGATATGATGAAGTGTCAGCTAAGCAGCTAAATTACAATGAGCAAACATACACCTTATGTTTGATGGCTTCAACTAGAAGCGGACCATCAGATCATATTAGATCATTAGACCATCAAACCTGTATGGATTTACGGGGAAATATTGATTCTCTTGAGCAAGAACTTGAGAGTAAAGGCAAACTTGATTTTTTTTTTTATTTATTTTAGCACACTTTTGTAGTCATTTGTAGTTTTTGTGGGGGATTTCAGTATTTTTTGTTCTCATCTCTTTAGTATTTTTACTGTTTTGTGAGGAAAGACATATTTTTTCTCGTTATTTTAGTTTTCTTCTCCCTGTATTGTGAGGAAAGACAGTAATATTTTGTTACGCGTTTTGTTTTCATCATAATTTTTGGTCCATGTTCATAGCATTTCGATAAGTCCACGCCTGGTAAAATGGGATCATTGTTACTTAATAAACGTTGACGTAACAGACATGTTTACGGGCTCAAGAAGACAATCTTGAGAGGTGGATTAGAGGAGCTTTAGAAGAGGAAAAGAAGGGAGTAGCAGTAGCCAATTCAGAAAACATCTAGGAAAATGGGAACTTACAAAAATGTAAAAAAAGTACCTATAAATACCTACATAGATATTTGAATGGAGTACATAAATACCTACATAGATATTTGAATGGAGTACAGCCATTTAACAATGTTCACAACAAAATACCTACATAGTAATGAAAACATTTTAGATTCAACCCCTAGATTAATTAACAATTGTAAACGTCCCTGAAACCTGATTATAAAGTTATTCACAATACAAGAACACACGCATTAGCTACAAAAGCGTGTATACTTGGATCTTAATCTAAAATCTAAGGTAATTGACTAATTGATATAGCTAGAACTTAGTGCCTGATTTGTGAACAAAACATTTTAGATCCAACCCCTAGATCAATTAACAATTGTAAACGTCCCTGAAACCTGATTATAAAGTTATTCACAATACAAGAACAAACGCATTAGCTACAAAAGCGTGTATACTTGGATCTTAATCTAAGGTAATTGACTAATTGATACAGCTAGAACTAGTACCTGATTTGTGAAGAAATTAATAAAATTCTCAGCGTCTTTTACAACTACCAGGAATTCACACAAAACGCTCAAAGATAAATATAATTAGTCAGTCTATTCAACGATTTTGTAAGTTAGGAATCTCCCAAGGAAATTTCCCATTAGGTGTATATTTTGCACAAGCGTTTCATATCAATCCAAGTGTCTAGTTACCAACCCACGTTGGACATAAAAAGTTGATATTTATGTAAAAATGACATTGAAATCACCAGAGTGAAATTTCTAATGACTTAATGAGCTAGTTTCAAAGTATGAATGGAAACATGGAAAAAATGGATAAAAGCACAAAACCATGTTCTAATTATAAAACTCACTCAAAGAAGATACGAGTACCTATTTATTCAAAAAATAATAACGAAAAAAACTCTTTCACGGATAAACAAAATCACTGTATACTAGGCCCGCTTCCTCGTCACATGGCTGAGAATGACTATAAACAGTCTACAACACGGTAACTCTGTTATCACTATCACGATCCTGAATAGCACTGTGATGAATAAAACAGACGCACTTCGTATACCAGTTAGTAGACATGGCTGAGAATGACTATAAACAGTCTACAACACGGTAACTCTGTTATCACTATCACGATCCTGAATAGCACTGTGATGAATAAAATAGACGCACTTCGTATACCAGTCAGTAGAACAACTGGCAACGCGATCTACACTGAAGAACAATATAGTGGAAACTGGTGGAAGACTTAATCCTTCTGATAAAATAATGAAAACACATGGCCTCTAAGAGCTTGGAAATGTAAATTGTTTATCCATTTTTTACCTCACCTACTTTTCGTATGGAGAATACCGGGGAATTAACATAGGAAAAAACTTGGAAATGTAAATTGTTTATCCATTTTTTACCTCACCTACTTTTCGTATGGAGAATACCGGGGAATTAACATAGGAAAAAACTGAATGTGTGGAAAGTTAGATGCCAAGTAGCGGCAAATAAGCTCACATTGAGAGCAGGTGGGAAGGTTGTTTTTGAAGAATGAGGACCTCCCTGCCCTAGACAAGATTGAAACCACTGAAGTGCAGTGTTATTGGGTGGAAGGGCTAATTCAAAAGAAATCTGTTACTTACATAAGTATATGGAAATATGAAGAAATTAAATTAATCTTCAAAAATTTCAATTCTATTAGTTAGATCCTATTTTTGTCTTTTTACTCACTACTCACGATCCGTGGTACTCTCTCCACCCCTCTACAGAGATCATCCATCCATTCTTCATCTGCGGATCACAATTTCACATGCTGTAAAGAATCCAACCAGACTGGTATCCCTCTCTGTTCTCTCTAATCTTGGTACAATTGACAAGCGGAGGTCTTCACAAAAATTTCAACAAATCAATTCACCCTCCAACCATTCTAGAAGTCGAAGACTTACAGGGTGGCTAATCAAGTTTTGAAAATAAAGTAAATTCCATTCAATTTGAACACAAACGAAAGATACATTAGAGTAACGTACAGTTGGCATTGGTTACTTTGCTACTCGAACTTTGACGTTCCAAAAGCGTTCGATAGTTTAATGGATTTTCTTTTACGCTAGATAGGTACTAAGTATTTTTATTTTTCTCTAAATGAAAAATAAATAGAAGAAAAGATAATGCAGGTTTGTCAAGAACGTGGAATTTCATCCCCCGTAGCCAGGGGCAAAGGAAAGCCCTCAAGGAGCCGTAATTACTCAAGGAGAAGTAATAGATGAAGCAAGTGCCAATAAAAACCAACCTAATAGTAATTATATTATGCATTGTTGGGAAATCTTGGACCTTGTTCACACCTAGAGATGTGCTAGGAATAATTAGTGGGAAATTCTTGGAAAAATAAAATAAAAATTAACTGCCGATACCTGCCTAATGAGATCAAGGTCAGAACATTCATAGGTACCCACTAAAGCACTAAACCCACTATTCGAAAAACCGGGGGTTTTAGAGAGAGAGAGAGAGAGAGAGAGAGAGAGAGAGAGAGAGAGAAAGAGAGAGAGAGAGAGAGGGAGAGAGAGGAAGAGAGAGACAAGCTCATTTCAAATAATATAAACAGGAGCATGATACATTTTGAAACAGTGTTACAGGGTTGCCAAAAAAAAAAAAAAATCTGTATTAGGCTTTAGATAACCCTCAGCTGAAAATCTCACAAACATTATACCCCTAATACCAAAATATGAAAAGATGTTAAAATATTCAATAGGTACAACACAACTAATGATTTCTGACATGCCTATCTGGAAAATATTTTCGACCTTCTACAAGATACCCCTACATAACATATGAAAAACTGTTGAAATATTCAATACAACACCAATCCATGATTTCTGAGAACTTTCTTAGATCACTTTTGTTTGCCATGGGGCTCACAGGGCTCAGTCTAAAATCACGCCGATCTGCGCCAAAATAATTTCTATTAGAATGACCGTAGAACATCCCACCCTGTACACACACACACACACACACATCCTCTGATATCCAGCATGCTTGTATGTCTCTCTCTCTCTCTCTCTTTCTCTCTCTCCATCTCTCTCATACACACTCTTCATCTCGTTTCAGAAGCAATAAATCATTATTCCGTTGCCATGACGACCAACAAGCTTCTGTAGAAAGAGAGAGGGAGAGAGGAGAGACGAGAGAGAAGGGAGGGAAGTGAGGATAAAGAACATTGCAATCCAGAAAGAGTGACAGAGTCAGAGAGGGGCGAAAGGGAATACAAAGAGAAAAGGAGAAGTAAAGAGAGAAGAAAAAGAAGAGAAGGAAAGGGAAGAGAAAAGACAAGCAATGAAGAAAAGAGAAGAGAAGGTGAGAGAAAAGACGGAAAGAGAAGAAGGAAGAGAAATAGACGGATAGATGAGAAGTGATTTGGAAAGAGAGAGACAAGGAATTCAAAGAGTAGAATATAGAGGAGGGAAAGAGAAGGGAAAAGGATGAAAATGAGAAATCTGAGGAAGAGGAAATCTAAAAGAAAGGCCATAGAGAGAAGAGAAGAATAGAAGGAGACAGGACAAAGAGGAATGAAGAAGAAGCAGAACATAGAGAAAGAAAGATAGAGGGAATAGGAAAAGAAGTAGAGGAGAGGTAAAGGGAAGAATATAGAGAGATGGAGGAGAAGTGAGGTCAGGATAAAAGGGGGAGAAGGGGAAGGAGAAAGGAGAGAGGGGTAAAGGAATGGACTAAAAGGAAAGGAGAGGGAATCGTAAGAGAAAGGAGAGAGGGGTTATAAAAACTAAAGCATTCCTGACCCATCTTATTATGAGAGGGACTGAAAATGGGGATGATGGTGTATTTTTATTTCTTCCTCGCATTTATTGATATAGGTATATTCACTTTCATTTCTTTTTTATGTTGGATCAGCATTATTTTGTTTCTTGCGCTTTGCTGAATCAGTCTTTCAATTTCCCTATCACACTTACTTTATCTTCATCGAAATAAGATAACAAAGGAAAAAGATGGCGAGTTGTTTTATTCTTATTTTCATTTATTGTTTCTTTAATAGTTTAATTATCTTCCTTTGAAATCTCTTTCATTCATCTTCTTCCACATTGACGGTTTTTAATTGAAAATGTCGTTCAGAAAAATATATATTATTGCCAAAAAAGGGAAGGAATGGATGAAAATGGCAGACTTTGTTAAATTTATAATTTTGCATTTTGTAGTTTCTACTGGTATCATTATAATAAGTATTTTTATCTAGTTGTGCATATCTAGATGCACTGTTAAAACAGTATTAATGCAGCAGTTCAGATTAGCTCAACTCCATACACAAAAACCAACTCTAAGAGCCTCAGAGGTGTAGGGGCAACTACCCCCAAGGATGGATTAAGCTTATACAAATATAAGATACAGAAATATCGAGCAACATTGCGAGCTCATTCGGTCACCCATCCAGACATACACCGCTTTCGACGGTGCTTCAGTAAAATGGTATGTTTGAGGTACATAATATATTCACTTTCATTTCTTTTTTATGTTGGATCAGCATTATTTTGTTTCTTGCGCTTTGCTGAATCAGTCTTTCAATTTCCCTATCAAACTTACTTTATCTTCATCGAAATAAGATAACAAAGGAAAAGGATGGCGAGTTGTTTTATTCTTATTTTCATTTATTGTTTCTTTAATTATCTTCTTATTCAATATTGCAGATTGTGAAAGATAATAAAGCTAATTATTTACACGTTGCACGTGAGAAAAACTAGTAATTCGACTGAGGAAATAATTCCTAATAATTTGAACATTAATTGCAATAAATCTTGTAGAAAAATATACTGCATTAGGTTCTCTTTCTTCAGCAACAAATACCTCTAATTCACAAAGTTTGATTATAACTGAAAAATCATCACAATTTTACTAACACCCAAAAAACGTTTCAAAGCGGCAAAACATATGCGTAAAATCGGGAAAATATGACAGAAATTTACGCAAGAAAATGTCGAAATCGGACAATTTACCGCAAAAGTTAACGTCGGACGCCGAAATATCGAAATTCGTCAAAAACCGCGGATCCATCAAAGCGGCAAAACATATGCGTAAAATCGGGAAAATATGACAGAAATTTACGCAAGAAAATGTCGAAATCGGACAATTTACCGCAAAGTTAACGTCGGACGCCGAAATATCGAAATTCGTCAAAAACCGCGGATCCAAAAATAATCACGAGACGACACCGCAGCGCGCGAACTTTGTCGACCGATCCGTAACCGCTGTCAGCAACTTCTGAGAGTTCTGAAACTCGTCGAAACTGCGAAAAGAGCGACCGGCCTGAGTCGACGAAAATAAGCGATAACCTCTCAACAGCGCCGAAGAAATTTATCACAAAAGAGAATGAAAAGAGCGACCGGCCTGAGTCGACGAAAATAAGCGATAACCTCTCAACAGCGCCGAAGAAATTTATCACAAAAGAGAATAAAAAAAAGAGCCGAGGAGGATAAGCAGAAGAAGAAAACTGAAAACAAAAACATTCCGCACACGGGGACAGAATCCAGAGAAGGGACGCGAGGGGGAAGCTAAGGCGTCGCTTTTCGTTTGTTCGGCTCGTAAATCTAATATCGCATGCGTCGAAAAGTGGCGGCGTTAACTAGCGGTGCTCTGTTGTGTGTATCTATGTTGTGATGACGTCACGGATGTTTTTGTGTTTAATTTATGGACGGAATTTAATAGAAAAGGAAAACGCGCCGCGCACGCCGGGGTGGGGGTAGTGATGACGTCACGGATGTTTTTGTGTTTAATTTATGGACGGAATTTAATAGAAAAGGAAAACGCGCCGCGCACGCCGGGGTGGGGGTGAAGAGAATGAGGGGAAAGAGGAGAGAAAGGAGGGGAAAAGAGCTTCCAAGTTCAAAGCTCACATAAAATACCCGCACCTCTTTGATCCTATTCGGGTGAGACTAGGGGAGATGGTATTTGAAGTGATGTGGGATTGTGGGATATGGGGTAAGCATTTTACTCACAGAACGTACATAGACATCAAATGACTAATATGGACTGTACCTAGGAACTTTATGGTAGGAAAATTGACATGGTCTACAGTTTTATTGTAGCTAATTCCTTGATTCGCTTCAGCTTTTGTCAGTTTCTTTTCCCTAGAAATTGTTCTAATATTACCTATGTACGTATCATCTTCTTTGTCAACCCATTACCATCTTCCTTTTCAAGAAAGTCTTTGAGCAAGATGGAATTTCACAGAACGTACATAGACATCAAATGACTAATATGGACTGTACCTAGGAACTTTATGGTAGGAAAATTGACATGGTCTACAGTTTTATCGTAGCTAATTCCTTGATTCGCTTCAGCTTTTGTCACTTTTCCCTAGAAATTGTTCTAATATTACCTATGTATCATTTTCTTTGTCAACCCATTACCATCTCCCTTTTCAAGAAAGTCTTTGAGTAAGATGGAATTCGTCAATATAAGAGATGAACGAACTAGATCAATAGTTGTTTACAATAATATTGATAACATTTATCAAACCACTTGTTATTAATACAAACTATAATCTCGCCGTGCCCTATTAATATTAATGAATTGCTAATGCTGTTTATAAGGTACAAATTACCACGGTACCTGTATTTCATTTCTTAAGAATTATTCTCAAGTTGTACGTACAATTCTATACGTATTTCCTATTGTTGGACAGGTATAGTAAGGAATAGATATAGTAAGGTGTAGGCAAATAAAATAGGTATAACTAGTCATACAAACATCAGGTATAGTATGCAGCTATTAAGGTAAATATATGTATAGGTACCTGTATGATACTTGGTTTTTATTTATTTATTTAAACACTTGAACGGGTATCCTTAGTTTGAAAGTAAGTGCATAATTTTATCCATAAACCATGATTTACAGAAACTAGGTACAGCAGAACTAGAGAAATAAAGAAAAGTGGATTAGAAATTTAAATACATACAGTAATTAAAAATGCAAGTTTGTATGTGGTCAGCTTAAACAGAGATTTGTCATCTCCACTAAAACCTTGGCAATAATTTTGACCCATAAGGAAAGAAGTTTGGAACATCCAGTAAAACAGTAAGTTTGGCATCTCCACAACTAAGCACTGAGAATTTTGGCACATCCACCAAAAAGTAGTTTTGGTGAATCCATTGACCATTTATACATAGATAAATGAACATTAGTTACTGTGCAGTATGCAGGTACGAGTATTTGTCCAAATAGAAATTCAGCTGTGTACATATTTCATAGTGTCTAGACCCCATATTTATACAATCTAATTTAACATTTTTCTGTGCGTTGCATGCAAATTAAATTTCCGACATATCTTGTCATCAGCGACGGATTGTCTTTTATCCGACAGGTAATTTGTATAATCTCGCCGTGCCCTATTAATATTAATGAATTGCTAATGCTGTTTATAAGGTACAAATTACCACGGTATTACGTCAACGTTTATTAAGTAACAATGATCCCATTTGACCAGGCGTGGACTTATCGAAATGCTATGAACATGGACCAAAAATTATGACGAAAACAAAACGCGTAACAAAATATTATTGTCTTTCCTCACAATACAGGGAGAAGAAAACTAAATAATGAGAAAAAGTATGTCTTTCCTCACAAAACAGTAAAAATACTAAATAGATGAGAACAAAAATACTGAAATCCCCCACAAAAACTACAAATGACTACAAAAGTGTGCTAAAATAAGAAAAAAAATCAAGTTTGCCTTTACTCTCAAGTTCTTGCTCGAGAGAATCAATATTTCCCCGTAAATCCATACAGATTTGATGGTCTAATGATCTAATATGATCTGATGGTCCGTTTCTAGTGGAAGCCATCAAACATAAGGTGTATGTTTGCTCATTGTAATTTAGCTGCTTAGCTGACACTTCATCATATCTGGCATAATTTGACGTGACATTTGTGTACTTAGGGAGATATTTTCATTAATTCTATTGACACTGGAGTAACGTTCGGTTATTTATTTTACATTAATATCAATACCTAATGATATAAATGTTATTTTTAGCGTTCGTTCGAACGGTCGATCAAAATCCCAGAAGGGCGAGAAGATTTTTTGATATCATAGTAGGCAGTCCATTTTTTGTCGGTCTAAATTTTCCAAAGGCCCTTAATTAAGCCTTTGGAAAATCTCACAAATGCAATATTAAGAGTAATAAAAACTGGTATCGATACCAAATGAACACCTGCAATAAAAATGCGTAGCACGTTGTAGATTTACCATTTGCTTTCATGTGAGTACCTATCGTTTATCTCCTGTAAAACTTACCTTAATTTGATGTTTTCTATTTATTTTACATTAATATCAATACCTAATGATATAAATGTTATTTTTAGCGTTCGTTCGAACGGTCGATCAAAATCCCAGAAGGGCAAGAAGATTTTTTGATATCATAGTATTATAGGCAGTCCATTTTTTGTCGGTCTAAATTTTCCAAAGGCCCTTAATTAGGCCTTCGGAAAATCTCACAAATGCAATATTAGGAGGTAATAAAAACTGGTATCGATACCAAATGAACGCCTGCAATAAAAATGTGTAGCACGTTGTACCAAGGAGTGTAGATTTACCATTTGCTTTCATGTGAGTATTGTTTATCTCCTGTAAAACTTACCTTAATTTGATGTTTTCACAAGGTCCCTGCAACAAAACGTGTTTTGGCACTAAAAGCTGACCATCGAAAATTTGACCCGATTACATTACTTTCCTTCCTATAGGATAAGGAAAGTAAAAATGTGTAGCACGTTGTAGATTTACCATTTGCTTTCATGTGAGTATTGTTTATCTCCTGTAAAACTTACCTTAATTTGATGTTTTTACAAGGTCCCTGCAACACCGGACGAGCTGAAAATTTCTTCTTCCGTCTTTTGCGACGTCGTTTCCAAAATTTTCTCAAAAGATTAGAAATTTCTAACGACAACTCGAACGGTTGTGCTAAATTTTTAATCAATAGTCGACCTATTATTTTACTAGTGAAATTGAAAGTAATTTCGAAAAAAGGCACTTTTACTGTTGGACATTTTGTGGGTTATGTTATTTCTACGGTATGTACAAAAACAATATGTGTTACAAAAATAATTTATGGGCTCATTAAAATAAAAATATATTTAATATTTTGTATTAATTTGTGTACGTAAAAAAGGTAGGTAAATATTATTTGTAGACAAGTAACTGTCTATATTTACAAAATTATTTATTTCTGTACAAATTATTTATTTAAAAATGAGAATAAAATTGGAATATTTGTAAGTGATATGTGGAAAATTAAACTTACAGGAAAATATTGAACGGATGATTTCCCCTACAATCTAAAAACGAATTAATGTTTCGCACTTGTAAATTTCACAGGATATAAAAAATATGACGGCCAGTTAACAGTTTTATAATTTTATGAAAATAATAAAACGCAAATTTGAAGTAGAAGAAAATGGAATGCATTAAATTTTTATGAAACTTTTCACTTTCAGTTAGGTTCTTTATTTGTTCTAGAAAATTTGAATTGGTTTTAGCAGGTTAGTCCTGATGGAATACTTCCCAGAACTTTTATATTTCATCGTTAGTTTGTTGACTGTTGACACACTGAATATAATGTCAATATAAGAGATGAACGAACTAGATCAATAGTTGTTTACAATAATATTGATAACATTTATCAAACCACTTGTTATTAATACAAACATAGGTATTTCTGTAAAATAAGAAAACATGATCATGTAGTAAATTTGCTACTTTATGGAACAAATCATCGAAGTTAAACAAGTTACCTCTTTTTTAAATGGACATACCTCGTATAGGTAAATATAAGAGATGAACGAACTAGATCAATAGTTGTTTACAATAATATTGATAACATTTATCAAACCACTTGTTATTAATACAAACATAGGTATTTCTGTAAAATAAGAAAACATGATCATGTAGTAAATTTGCTACTTTATGGAACAAATCGATGGAATTTAAAATGCAATCTTCATTACAATTCCCACGTTTCTCCAGAGATTGTTTACAATGTCCACGGCTCCCTTTCGGACTGAACAGGGCACCCTGCAGAAATACAAACGTGGGAGATGCCAGGTTTCGGCGAGGGGTAAGCGCTATCATCAGGATACTTGTTTTTCCTATGCCTTTGGATTTCATACAAACGTGGGAGATGCCAGGTTTCGGCGAGGGGTAAGCGCTATCATCAGGATACTTGTTTTTCCTATGCCTTTGGATTTCTCTATCGCTTCTAAAGTGTTGATGTTATTTATCGTTATCGCATCGTACTTTACGAGCATATTCGTCTGATTTTATTTGGTCGAATCCCATCCATTCTAACAAGTAAATCGTCTACGTGAATATACTCTTCTATGAGGGTAGTTTTGAAGGTTGGAGTACCCTTAAATCCCATTCCTAGATCATTAAATTTGGATTTCTACTCGGAATTTTTTCACACGAATGATAAATTTTTGGATTTCTCTATTGCTTCTAAAGTGTTGATGTTATTTATCGTTATCGCATCGTACTTTACGAGCATATTCGTCTGATTTTATTTGATCGAATCCCATCCATTCTAACAAGTAAATCGTCTACGTGAATATACTCTTCTATGGGGGTAGTTGTGAAGGTTGGAGTACCCTTAATCCCATTCCTAGATCATTAAATTTGGATTTCTACTTGGAATTTTTTCACACGAATGATAAATTCATGGGTAACATTGCAATTCCCTATTATCTCATTTTTATTTATTCCTTTTTGGAATTTTGGTAAATTATTTATTGAAATTTAAGGTAGACTTTATTTAAAATTATTTTATTCATACAATGAATGTGGCCCGAAAAACTATCGATAGATTTAATACTTTTATACTTGAAAAAAGTTGAGTTTTTATTCCCTAAAAATAGGTTCCATTAAAGTACAGCATACAAATTAAGTTTTCTTATAGGAGGAATTGCTTCAGAAACTTTGTTTTGCTTACATCTATCAGCTTCAATTTACGCATCCTCATTTTCTCTTTAATTTAATAGAATTTAATTTAATAGTTACACAGAATTAATTTTAATAGCATTAGTACGGAACTACAGACGTTCAATTTTCGACTGCTTGGAAAATTGGAAATGCGAGGAAATTGCCAGAAAAGTCTCCCCAAACTCGTTGAATCTTGTATTAGTATAATTGTGTTAATTTTGATAAGTGTAGAAGAGAACAATATTTCAGTCTGGTTACACAATTTTCAAAAGCGCCTTTGTCTTCCCAAGCTCTTGTAATATTTACTTGTAACTCATAGTAGGCATACAAAAAGACGGTAAGACATGTATGTATCTTGAACTAGA
Organism: Diaphorina citri; assembly: GCF_000475195.1. Classification (NCBI taxonomy): domain Eukaryota; kingdom Metazoa; phylum Arthropoda; class Insecta; order Hemiptera; family Psyllidae; genus Diaphorina; species Diaphorina citri. The sequence continues at coordinate 80,281 of NW_007378005.1, read as the reverse complement.
AAATGGTCAGTCTTAAGCACAGGGAGTAGATCTCAACAATAAAACAAGAAAATCGGACATTGATCCTGGCTTAACCAAGACTACCAACAACTGACTGAAGTACTTAAATGAGGTAAATCTTCTAGTGAAGCAGAGCAAAGCCTCCCTGCCCTAGACAAGATTGAAACCACTGAAGTTCAGTGTTATTGGATGGAAGGGCTAATTCAAAAGAAATCTGTTACTTACATAAGTATGGAAATATGAAGAAATTAAATTAATCTTCAAAAATTTCAATTCTATTAGTTAGATCCTATTTTTGTCTTTTCACTCACTACTCACGATCCGTGGTACTCTCTCCACCCCTCTACAGACAAATAAGCTCACATTGAGAGCAGGTGGGAAGGTTGTTTTTGAAGAATGAGGACCTCCCTGCCCTAGACAAGATTGAAACCACTGAAGTTCAGTGTTATTGGATGGAAGGGCTAATTCAAAAGAAATCTGTTACTTACATAACTATGGAAATATGAAGAAATCAAATTAATCTTCAACAATTTCAATTCTATTAGTTAAATCCTATTTTTGTCTTTTCACTCACTACTCACGATCCGTGGTACTCTCTCCACCCCTCTACAGAGATCATCCATCCATTCTCCATCTGCGGATCACAATTTCACATGCTGTAAAGAATCCAACCAGACTGGTATCCCTCTCCGTTGTCTCTAATCTTGGTACAATTGACAAGCGGAGGTCTTCACAACAAATTTCAACGAATCAATTCACCCTCCAACCATTCTAGAAGTCGAAGACTTACAGGGTGGCCAATCAAGTTTTGGAAATAAAGTAAATTCAATTCAATTTGAACACACCAAACGAAAAATACATTAGAGTAATCCTCCAACCATTCTAGAAGTCGAAGACTTACAGGGTGGCTAATCAAGTTTTGAAAATAGTAAATTCAATTCAATTTGAACACACCAAACCAAACAACCTCCTCGATAACTTTAGATACCATTAATCATAATTTCTGAAACAAACATCGAATACAAGTACTTAACCCGACGCAGAGCTTGATTTGAACCACTTAAATTAAGCGTAATGAAACAATAGAGATTAATTCAGAGTGTGTGGGTTTCGTGGGCTTTTCCTTAGCTATAGGTGCCTTTTTGCCAGCAGCAATTAACCACACTAATAGCGGTAATTATCACAAAATGACTTTGAAACCACTTCAGTCACCTTTAATTATCAATTTTATTTCTTGTTGTAAAAGTGGGATTTTCATTTGACTTGCAAAAGTGAGATATCAATTTGACAAGAAAATTGTTCAACTGATTTTAAATCACTGCACCACCCACAACCCGCAGTAATTTTAATTGCCTGGATCTCCTAGATGGCTCTCTGGCATTTTTCTTTAATTTCAATTGGAAGATTTATCACAATGCCTACAAGTTGCTGAATCTTGCAGTTGTAAAATTCATCTTGTAAATTGTAGTAGCAAAATGCATCTCTGAAATTGCTGTTCCAGAGCTTGATTTGAACCACTTAAATTAAGCGTAATGAAACAATAGAGATTAATTCAGAGTGTGTGGGTTTCGTGGGCTTTTCCTTAGGTATAGGTGCCTTTTTGCCAGCAGCAATTAACCACACTAATAGCGGTAATTATCACAAAATAACTTTGAAACCACTTCAGTCACCTTTAATTATCAATTTTATTTCTTGTTGTAAAAGTGGGATTTTAATTTGACTTGCAAAAGTGAGATATTAATTTGACATGAAATTTTTTCCACTGATTTTTAATCACTGCACCACCCACAACCCGCACTAATTTTAATTGCCTGGATCACCTAGATGGCTCTCTGGCATTATCATTGAAGAACTCTTCAGTCACCTTTAATTATCAATTTTATTTCTTGTTGTAAAAGTGGGATTTTAATTTGACTTGCAAAAGTGAGATATTAATTTGACAAGAAATTTTTTCCACTGATTTTTAATCACTGCACCACCCACAACCCGCAGTAATTTTAATTGCCTGGATCTCCTAGATGGCTCTCTGGCGTTATCATTGAAGAACCTAACAATGTAGGTAACTGGTTTGATATCAAATTCAAAAGAAACTAAAGATAATAAGGTGCAAAAACTAGTAACCGCTGAAAAGCTGTGTCCAAACATAGTCGACGACTTAAAGCTGTGTCCAAGCATAAATAGATCGTCGATCGATGTCGACTGAAACCGTACACTGACTAGACAACATAGATTCACCTCGTCGATCGACCCACCGACGTCCGTCGACTATGTGTGGACACATCTTAAGAAGCCGAGTCAAAAGTCACCTTGAGAAATTACCCAGGAGCGTTTCACAACCCGCTATTTTTGACGGCTCTGACAGTTTTCCTTTTTGTTTCACAGCAACGCACAACTCCATGATTAACTTATGCAGCCACACGAAATGTATATTTTTTAATTTCCTGTTGCGTTCACAAAACGAAATTAAAAAACCTACAAAATATACTCAGAGCGCTGCTGAAAGAAAGGAAACTCTCGAGCAAGCTATAAATCAATCCGCGATACATGCAGACTTGTCTTTGAAATTTGTTTTGAAAAATGTACCTACACAGAATATTATACGGAACAAGAGGCACATGGATGTTTCATATTTACATACGTTCCCCGTACACTTTTGAATATATTCATGCTCTCAAGAACTTTCAAATTAAGGAGAAGGGAAACGGTGGAGTTGTTAAGAGTTGTTGCTGGATGCGAATTTGGAAATTTCACGGACTTTAACTATGCTGTCTGAGCAGGATCTCCCAAAATTTAAACATTTTTACACTCTTCGTTTGAGGAGTTTGTAGAATATCTTTCCTCTACGTTGCATAAGTAGGTACCTACCTACAAACATCCAAAATTTAAAAACACATTTGAAGCTATTTCTGACGGCTCTGACAGTTTTCCTTTTTGTTTCACAGCAACGCACAACTCCATGATTAACTTATGCAGCCACACGAAATGTATATTTTTTAATTTCCTGTTGCGTTCACGAAACGAAATTAAAAAACCTACAAAATATACTCAGAGCGCTGCTGAAAGAAAGGAAACTCTCGAGCAAGCTATAAATCAATCCGCGATACATGCAGACTTGTCTTTGAAATTTGTTTTGAAAAATGTACACAGAATACGGAACAAGAGGCACATGGATGTTTCATATTTACATACGTTCCCCGTACACTTTTGAATATATTCATGCTCTCAAGAACTTTCAAATTAAGGAGATGGGATGATGGGAAACGGTGGTGTTGTTAAGATTTGTTGCTGGATGCGAATTTGGAAATTTCACGGACTTTAACTATGCTGTCTGAGCAGGATCTCCCAAAATTTAAACATTTTTACACTCTTCGTTTGAGTAATTTGTAGAATATCTTTCCTCTACGTTGCATAAGTAGGTACCTATACCTACAAACATCCAAAATTTAAAAACACATTTGAGAAAAAGGTAGAAAAATTGAAAACCATATTCGTGATATTCGTTTTTCCACTGTGGTTGAAATGTTTGTTCAAATGTGTTGCAGATATATTTCATCTGACGAGAAATATTGTTTGTTCCAAACATGTTATATTAATTTTTAATATTTGCTCCAAAAACTCGGTTTACCTGGCTACATCTGTTTCAACACGTAATTGCTATTGTAAATTTCGTTTTCCGTTGACGCTACTATTAATAATATTGCTTGAAAATTGAAATACACAACGAACAAATGTTTTGACTGGAACTTAGCTTCGTTACATCTGTTTCAACACGTAATTGCTATTGTAAATTTCGTTTTCCGTTGACGCTACTATTAATAATATTGCTTGAAAATTGAAATACATAACGAACAAATGTTTTGACTGGAACTTAGCTTCGCGCACTGCCGATTTAAAATTCCAGATCTTCTGATTCAAAGTAAAGTGTAGCAATGGAATGATCAGAATCTTTGTCATCCAAGATATATCATGCCGATTTAAAATTCCAGATCTTCTGATTCAAAGTAAAGTGTAGCAATGGAATGATCAGAATCTTTGTCATCCAAGATATATCATTTTTTTGAAGTTTAATTTAAATGTGTAGGAAAATATCAAGTAACACCTTCAAACATCTTTAGGAAATTCAATTTTTCGCTTCATTTAGATTTTACATCGTTTTATCTTTCTTCGTTCGTGCACTGCCGATTTAAAATTCCAGATCTTCTGATTCAAAGTAAAGTGTAGCAATGGAATGATCAGAATCTTTGTCATCCAAGATAATTATATCATTTGAAGTTCAATTTAAATGTGTAGGAAAATATCAAGTAACACCTTCAAACATCTTTATAGGAAATTCAATTTTTCGCTTCATTGAGATTTTACATCGTTTTATCTTTCTTCGCTCCTTCATTAATATTCCCACAAATTGTCCGTGTTTTACAGTTTTTCTTTCAAACCCACTTCAAGAACAATTTATTTAGCATTAAATTCATTATCATACATGAAATGGTTGATGGAAAAGAGTTTTAGGATTCTTGTTATTCAATAGACATTGTATTTTGACTACATACTTTGTTATGTAGGGAGCCATTTACGATAGCAAGTACCGATGATTTTAATTATTATCAGTAGATCCGGCTCAGTAAGTTGCTTAGGGTTCTGGTTTTCCTTTATAGTGTCATTCTGATTTTCTATGTGATATTTCCACATATTTTTCCTCGCTTCATTTAGAGTGGCAGGATTCTGAAGAATGAGCTCTTCCACCCAACCATACTCTCTTCGTCCCAACCACAAAATAATATGGTTGATGGAAAAGAGTTTTAGGATTCTTGTTATTCAATAGACATTGTATTTTGACTACATACTTTGTTATGTAGGGAGCCATTTATGATAGCAAGTCTAGTACCGATGATTTTAATTATTATCAGTAGATCCGGCTCAGTAAGTTGCTTAGGGTAGGTACCTACTTTGTTGTTGTGGTTTTCCTTTATAGTGTCATTCTGATTTTCTATGTGATGTTTCCACATATTTTTCTTCGCTTCATTTAGAGTGCTAGGATTCTCAAGAATAGGCTCGTCCACTCAATCATACTCTCTTCGTCCCAACCACAAAAAAATTCGGGTAGAATACCCAAGAATTCCCCACCAATTTCAACTACTGGGGGATCAATATCTTCTTCAAGAGCTCTCATGTTACTTTCTCACATTGGGCTCCAATTCAACATGATCCATGCCTCTCACGATCACTTCTACAAAATCTTTGGCCCCCGTCCCAAAATGAGAAATGAAGATGTCAGATTTCCATGTCGCTTCCACTCAGACACAACTTCCTCACGACACTTGAGACACACAACACTGTCGACATGTTTCCAACAGAGAGAAACCATAAGAGCATTGAATGAAACACTTCACAATATGAAAGAAACACTACAAAATACAAAAGAAATCTGGAAAAAGTTGTACATTACAATTGTACATTAATATAAATAACGCGTAACAAAAACGGGGTAAAATCTATTTTGAAGAAGAATTGGTGAACAAAATCTGCGCCCTAAAAGCTCTTGAAACAAGATTCGAAAGAAAACGTGAAATTTCGTTGTTTTGTTGAAGACAAGATGAATATTATCAAAAACTATGACATAAGTTAGTTAAAAACAATAACAATAAAGCAATTTTAACCAGTTATTATTAAAATCTGTTATAAGAACAAACAAAAAGATGTAAAAAATTGTAAGCAAGTTATCAAGAGATTCGCAAGATTCGAAAGAAAACGTGAAATTTCGTTGTTTTGTTGAAGACAAGATGAATATTATCAAAAACTATGACATAAGTTAGTTAAAAATAATAACAATAAAGCAATTTTAGCCAGTTATTATTAAAATCTGTTGTAAGAACAAACAAACAGATGTAAAAAATAGTAAGCAAGTTATCAAGAGATTCAAGGGTGGTACATGTCTTAAGATTAATGATGATGCAGATCCAAATGTAGAAATTCAAGATGGCGCCTGTTTGTTTACTTTATGATAAAGATTTGCGCATGTCACGCATGCGTTTGATTTCTAGTTTATGATATTATAAAATGATTTTGATAATATTTTAATAATATACTTAGAGTGATTTCTTGTGATTCTGATGTAAAATTTGGATGTTGTTGGATCTTTTAATGATTTCATCATGTCTTTGGTAAAATAGATCCGTTTACCAATTTGCCAAAAGCAAATGCTGTCTATGTATCAATGACCAAGGAAATTTTGTAAACCCATACACATATAATCTTATAATTTGTCAGATACTGGATAGGGTATTGTAAGTCATAAGTTTTGTCATAACTTTCATTTGTGGTGACCTTGAGTGTGTCAGAGGCTGGGTCAAGGACTCTGGATTGTAAAACAACTACTGAACTCTCAACTGCTTCTTCCATAACCGCAACTATTGAATTTACATTATCTATGGATTGTAGGTTCTATTTAGAGGAATTTCACTTTCAATGAAGGTCGCTCAATAATGAAAATAAGAAATTGGTGAAATCATTAGACCTTGCCAGATTGCATCAACACATATAGGTACCTATAAACAAGTTATTCCAAACAACAATAATAATCCTAACTGCACAATACAGGTATTAGTCTGCTTGTAAACAAAGACATTAGAAGACCCCCAAAAAAGGGAAAGTGACCGGACTAGCCTTTGACAAAGCATTTCAAAATAAAGACAAAGGCCCATTCCACCCATACAACAGATTGCATCACTTTTGTTGCATCAACATTGACACAATTTCACCAAAACAAAAATAGTGCTTTTTGTTGGAAGGTCATGGAATGACCATTTTCAAGGATAAAAGAAAAAGGTAAAAGAGTCTTTCATTGTTTTGGGGCAATGTTTTCACAAAATAGAAAGTACCTTTCACAACTATGGGAATTTGATTCAAGCGCAGTTCGTTGTGGGTTTTCAGAGAGTTCATCGACAAAGTCAAAGATTTGTTTAGATCAGTTTATTTTCATTATTACCCAAGACAGTCAATATTTGGAGAAAAGACACGCTGTTTCACTAAGAGGAAGAAGATGGAATGTCCATTCCTTGATTCCTAAAATGCCTTTGACAGGATAGCAAGGAAAGATGTCCTCACGGTGTGGTGTTATCACGGAACCATAAAATCAAGGTAAGAAACAACAATCAAATTATTAATTAACCAAAATATTATTTCAAGTGTCTTAGTTCCCAACTTTTTTTTTATAAAACTAACCAACTAGCTAACTTTTTAAAGTTCCTAACTTTTTTTTTAGATATTAAATTAATGAAACCTATTATAATGTTCTTCACAATAAAAATCACCACAAATCATAAGTTCTTCTGACTGTGAAATAGTTATTCTACTAGACTAACACAATAAACTGTTGAAAAAGTTATACAATCGAAGAAAGAAGAAGAAAAAAAATGATGTCCTCACGGTGTGGTGTTATCACGGAACCATAAAATCAAGGTAAGAAACAACAATCAAATTATTAATTAACCAAAATATTATTTAAAGTGTCTTAGTTCCCAACTTTTCTTATAAAACTAACCAACTAACTAACTTTTTTAAAAAAAGTTAGTTTTTTATATATATTAAATTAATAAAACCTATTATAATGTTTTTCACAATAAAAATCAACACAAATCACAAGTTCTTCTGACTGTGAAATAACCATTCTACTAGACTTACACAATAAACTGTTGAAAAAGTTATACACTCGAAGAAAGAAGAAGAAAAAACCAAAAATTCCATGTTTCTTTCAAATTCAAAATAAAACAAGTAAAGTCAAAATCTCAGGATTACAAAACAAAACATGGTCAGCCACATGGTCAGTACAAGAACAGAATTCTTAGTTGACACCAAAGTCCTTTCAATGCTGCAGCTCATTTGAATATTGTATCTCAAAACAACACAAACAATGGAATCCGTGATTCTCTTAAAAAAGATACAAAAAAGAACAGGGAAAACATTACTTCTGTGTTATTATTTTGTCATAAAACTAAATAACACATTCAAGTCCTTTCAATGCTGCAGCTCATTTGAATATTGTATCTCAAAACAACACAAACAATGGAATCCGTGATTCTCTTAAAAAAGATACAGAAAAGAATAGGGAAAACATTACTTCTGTGTTATTATTTTGTCATAAAACTAAATAACACATTCTATATATTCTATGGCTCGGTAGGTATATAGGATCTATTAGTTCTATTACAAGCTTCTATTATGTTAGCTAGAAGTTTGTTATGATGGGTACTTTACTTGATTCACATATTGATCGTCTTCTTTTTCAAAGTAGGCACCAATGTGTATGTTTTTTACAAAGTTCTATCGGCTAGTAGGTAGCTATTGGTTCTTATGACAGTAAGAAGCCAAGTAAAAATATAAAGCACCTATACTTACATACTATATTAAATACCATTTTCCTAATACTTTGCCTAACCTAGGTACGTGTCCCAGCATGTCAAACTGATATCTTCATACTTATGCTAAACTTATACCCGATTTTACCTCTCTTAACCTTGGAATACGAACGCAGACGAGGAAAATCGGCACTACCATTTAATTTAAAATTCTGTGTTCACTGATAATTATCAAATATATTCCGATATAATCGATATTTTATCGATTAATAATCTGATAAGTATCTAGCCAATGTTCGCCCAGAGCAATGAGCAAATTGCTTAAGAACAAGTTTTATAGATTCTAGGTTATCGTGGGGAAGTTGACGTCAGTTGCTGCGGATAGTCACTCATGAGAATCGAATTACCTGCTATTATTAAAATCAGATTTTTTTTTTCAATTAAATAATTTAAAAAATAAGGAAAAAAAAATAAATTGGTACTGACTGTTGACTGAAGTAAGTACCTGGACAAATAGCTAGATTAGTTGGCATCTATTGAAAATTAATGTTGGGAGATTAGGAACACTGGTAGTTATAATTTGTGAAAAGATAGTTATTTCAGGTTGCAAGTAGACACATAAGACACATTATCGGCAGTTAAAACCTCTGTACACATTTACACAAGGACACAAGCAAACTAATACTCGTACTCTAAATACAGGGTTAATCAACCCTAAACAAATTTCGATTGAAATCAAGCTCTACAATGTCAATAAAGCTATCAGTAAAATCTACCTTGATTTTTACATGCTCTTATTGAACTTGAGAATCCTGTGAGATCTCTCTTGGTTTGTTCGTTAGTTCATTTGTCTGTTATTTTGTGTGTTTTTTTTCATTGATATACGAACTACTCATTAAATGGTATGTTGATATCAAGGGATTGGGTACCTATGTATACATAATTAGAGTTTCAAATTTGACTTCTTGATGAAATCAAGAACAGAAGATTCATCAATGGTTAAACAAGATTAGAGGTCATTGGGGGATCTAACATTTAGGTACTTCTTACAGTCTTTGAGTATGAATTTGTCTGTTATTTTGTTTGTTTGTTTCATTGATATACGAACTACTCATTAAATGGTATGTTGATATCAAGGGTAATCAAGAACAGAAGATTCATCAATGGTTGAACAAGAATAGAGGTCATTGGGGGATCTAACATTTAGGTACTTCTTACAGTCTTTGAGTATGTATTTGTCTGTTATTTTGTTTGTTTCATTGATATACGAACTACCTACTCATTAAATGGTATGTTGATATCAAGGGTGAAAATATCTAAAAACGGTACAGGTACTCCCTCTAAAAATCTGACATCCAACCTTCATAAAAGTTGCCTACGTGTAATTTAAAAATTTCAATTTATTGATTCCAAGCTTCGAGGACTGGGTCAGTTTCTGGTTCTGATAATCTGGTAGATATTGCGGAACCGAATAGTCATGCGTAGACTTACCGGTTCACCTTTCTTGATTTCTGGTTTCGATGGGCATACCAATAACTTCAGATCGTACTATGATCGTTTTGTAAATGAAATACCTCGCGATCAGTGATTAACTTCGCAGGCTTACTAGTCCTAGCTTTAAGCGATATTGAAATCGAATTAGAACTTGGAGCTTATAATATTAAGGCTGATGTGGATCAATGTGTATTACACAGCCTTACAATATACAAATTATATTTTGTCTAACGTGGAGGTCCCGGGTTTAATTCCCTGCCTATGATCGTTTTGTAAATGAAATACCTCGCGATCAGTGATTAACTTCGCAGGCTTACTAGTCCTAGCTTTAAGCGATATTGAAATCGTATTAGAACTTGGAGCTTATAATATTAAGGCTGATGTGGATCAATGTGTATTACACAGCCTTACAATATACAAATTACGTTTTGTCTAACGTGGAGGTCCCGGGTTTAATTCCCTGCAGAAATTAGCAAAAAACAGAAACAATTACATGTTTTTTTGATCTCAATAAAATCGCACTTATTTCAGCCTAAAATAATAATTGTGGATTATGAGGAAAGACTAGTCTAAAAATACCAGCAGAATGGTATCTAGGATTCTAGAGTATTCAACTGAAAACACACGTACGGATTTAAACGGTACATGGGTATTTTGAAAATCAAAACCAACAGTCCATCACTAATTCTTTCAAACGTACAATCACACATACTAATTCATACCAAACACAGAACAAAAGTAGATTATATAAATTAAAATATTAATCTTTTTACAGCCCGCTAAAACTAATTGTAACATGAAATGAAAAGCACTTACCGCAGATTACAAGAATTACTAATTTTACAAATCCTCTTGATTTTTAAAATCAGAAAACGAAGTTGTTTTCAAACTCATTTTCCAGGCCGCTGATTTTCTTGAAGACTTTCAAGACAGCTTCAACCAAAATAACCTGAACGCACTCACCTGAAACCAAAGAAACAAATCCGGAGTGGTTAATTAATTGTAATTCATTAAAATAAACAACAATTACATCAGTAATATTAATTACTAGAGTCTAATAACATAATATGACTGGGTTAATTACGGATAATTTATGTGTTTTTTCGTTTGATTTATGTACAACGGTGAGGTGGCTATCCTCTTCGGTTGGAGATGGTGAAGTTTTGTCTCTGCGGATCTGGAAAAATTGAGTTCAAAATTTCGAGTCAATCTCATTTTCTCCGAAGCTACACTAATATTTGTTGAATTTGTATGATTTTTGTAATTCCAGTGGTTGTTTGCCTCGTCTTCACTGCAAATTTGGAAGACTTCATCCGAATCAATGGACTTATTTTAGAAAAATTTCAAAATTGTTGATTGATAGGGGAAACTATAGCAATGCAGATAGCAGATCCTATCGTCTCGAAAATGAAGAGAGAAGGCGGACAGAATAGCAAAAAGCCGTTCCGAAAACGAAGCTGATTTGTTTAGGATCAAGTACTATGTTCGCCAGGCCCGGAATTGAACCCGCGACCTAGCGAATATAAAGCAAGCGTGCAACCCCCCCCATTCAATTAGCCTGGCCGAAGAGTTTTACATATTAAACCAACCCATTTTTGAGGAAGACATAACAGATTTAATTTAGCAGTCATTTTTCGGGCACAGGGCACAGAAGAGGTCGTGTGTTTAGACAAAAATGAGATGTGTTATTTATTTATAAATTTACATTTCGGGGTGATATACTCAAAAAACATGTCAGAGTCATAGCTGCTATCTTCTATCTCTTGGACGACTTTGGTCTAAAAATATGATTGGTACAGTTTCTCAAATTAGAGTAAATGTTGTAGAGATATGAGAACTCCATGGGTTTATACATTTGTAGCAGGGTTCAAAGGTGTTTCATTTGCATCCACTTGAAGAAAAGTTATCTGAAAGTCTGAACGATTTACTCATACAACCCATTTGGTGTAAAAATAAATGATATAATAGTGTGTACCATGAAATATTATTCACGTAACAACTCAAATTTGGAGTGTTTGCACTTTTGAATTTCATAGTAAGGATGATGAAATGGAAGACCCTCTCTATTTGTAAAAGTTTTTCCGTTGAGTCATAGAAAAGAATTAGATGGGCGTTGGTTGCTTCTCCCTTGCAATTCCTCAGTGATTGTTCAGATTTTTTTTCTCTTTTTGACTTGAGATTTTCAGAGAAAAAGAGCTTTTCTTTGCACAAAGACGACCTTCATCGATCAACTGCGTCTGCAGTGTAGTCTACTGAGGAGGTTTTAGCTCAAAGAAAGAGTAAAGGCTCCGCCATCTAACAATTCATTCACAGATTTCTTCAATAAATTAATTGCATGCAGAAAAAAAGGAGAAAAAAAAACACAACATAAATTGAAAAATCAAATGCAATACATTAAAATAAATGGAGATTAAATTTGTTGCCGCAATCAATTTCATTGGTGGCGGTCGTTCGCAATAGGGTGTTCACTGAACCTTTGAATTCAATGGCAGACGCCTGTTCAGAAGCAAAAGTTGGTTGAGTTTTTCTCAAACGACAAGGAATTGCTTTTAGGAAGAAAAAAAGGAAACTTTGCAATATACATATTTTTTTTTCTTTTTTACACTGAGGGGGTAGCATAGGAAATTGGGGGAGAAGTGAGAAGAGGAAGGGGGACGAAACAATCTGAAGATTGACACCCCAGGGGGGGCAGAAGGGGAGGGGTCGGGGTGGCATTACGCTAAGAAGGGTGTAGTCGCTTTTGTGTTCCGACGAACTTACACCAGGCCGGAAATTAGATGAAGAGAAGAAGAAGAAGAAGAAGAAGAAGAAACAAAAGTAGAAGCAGAAGAAGAAAAAGAAGTAGGAGCAGAAACAAAAGTGGAAGCAGAAGAAGAAGGAACAAAAGAGGAAGCAGAGTAGAATAAGAAGTGGGAGCAGAAACAAAGGGGGAGGCAGGAGCAGAAGAAACAAAAGAGGAAGAAGAAGAAGAGGAAAGGGGAGGAGAATTATAAGAAGTAGAAGCAGAAAACAAAGTCGAAGCATAAGTAGAAGAACAAAAGGAAGAAGGAGACGAAGGAGGAGGAGTAGGAGGACATGAAGAAAAGAAAGATAAGGAAAAGAGGAAAAAGAAGAAGAAGAAAAGAAGGATCAGGGAAAGAGGAAAAAGAAGAATCATAAGAAGTCGAAGCAGAAACCAAAGTAGAAGCCTAAGCAGAAGAAGAACAAAAGGAAGAAGAAGACGAAGAGGAAGAGGAAGAAGAAGAAGAAGCAACAGAAGAAGAAGAAGAGGAATTAAAGGAATAAGAAAAAGGGAGGAATTGCACTTTCAATGAAGGTCGCTCAATAATGAAAATAAGAAATTGGTGAAATCATTAGACCTTGCCAGATTGCATCAACACAGTGTACCTATAAACAAGTTATTCTGTCCCTATAGTACCACATAGTACCTATAAACAAGTCAAACAACAATAACAATCCTAACTGCACAATACAGGTATTAGTCTGCTTATAAACAAAAACATTAGAAGACCCCCAAAAAAGGGAAAGTGACCCGTCCAGCCTTTGTCAAAGGCTTTTTCAAAATAAAGACAAAGGCCCATTCCACCCATATAAAAGATTGCATCACTTTTATTGCATCAACACTGACACAATTTCACCAAAACAAAAACAGTGCCTTTTGTTAGAAGGTCGTGGAATGAGCATTTTCAAGAATAAAAGAAAAAGGTAAAAGGCGCTTTTATTATTTTGGGGGCAATCTTTTCACAAAATAGAAAGTACCTATCACAAGTATGGGAATTTGATTCAAGCGCAGTTCATTGTGGATTTTAAGAGAGTTTCTCCACAAAGTCAAAGATTTGTTTAAATCAGTTTATTTTCATTATTACCCAAGACAGTCAATATTTGGAGAAAAGACACGCTGTTTCACTAAGAGGGTCCATGTCGCTTCCACTCAGACACAACTTCCTCACGACACTTGAGACACACAACACTGTCGACATGTTTCCAACAGAGAGAAACCATAGGAGCATTGAAAGAAACACTTCACAATATGAAAGAAACACTACAAAATACAAAAGAAATCTGGAAAAAGTGTACAATTGTACATTAATATTTAAATAACGTGTACCTAACAAAAACGGGGCAAAATCTATTTTGAAGAAGAATTGGTGAACAAAATCTAACACCAAAGTCCTTTCAATGCTGCAGCTCATTTGAATATTGTATCTCAAAACAACACAAACAATGGAATCCGTGATTCTCTTAAAAAAAAGATACAAAAAACAATAGGAAAAACATTACTTCTGTGTTATTATTTTGTCATAAAACTAAATAACACATTCTATAATTCTATATATTCTATGGGTATTGTAAGTCATAAGTTTTGTCATAACTTTCATTTGTGGTGACCTTGAGTGTGTCAGAGGCTGGGTCAAGGACTCTGGATTGTAAAACAACTACTGAACTCTCAACTGCTTCTTCCATAACCGCAACTATTGAATTTACACTATCTATGGATTGTAGGTTCTATTTACAATTTACATTATACATAGTTACTCGGTAGGTATATAGGATCTATTAGTTCTATTACAAGCTTCTATTATGTTAGCTAGAAGTTTGTTATGATGGGTACTTTACTTGATTTACATAATTATTGATCGTCTTTTTCAAAGTAGGTACCAATGTGTATGTTTTTTACAAAGTTCTATCGGCTAGTAGCTATTGGTTCTTATGACACTAAGAAGGTAAGTAAAAATATAAAGCACCTATACTTACATACTATATTAAATACCATTTTCCTAATACTTTGCCTAACCTAGGTATGTGTCCCAGCATGTCAAACTGATATCTTCATACTTATGCTAAACTTATTTTACCCGATTTTACCTCTCTTAACCTTGGAATACGAACGCAGACAAGGAAAATTGGCACTACGATTTAAAATTCTGTGTTCACTGATAATTATCAAATATATTCCGATATGGTCAGAGGCTGGGTCAAGGACTCTGGATTGTAAAACAACTACTGAACTCTCAACTGCTTCTTCCATAACCGCAACTATTGAATTTACACTATCTATGGATTGTAGGTTTTCTAAAGGTACGTCAGAACTATGTCGATGAACAGATAGGCGTGTCAGCCGATGGTAGTTGACATCGATCGACGGTTGACTGAGGAATGAGGATGGTAAATCATAAATATGTCTCATACATTATTGTCACTATTCTCACACAATATTGTCACCGAAGTGATCAAATTACTGGAAACCTAAATCAAAATTTCTTGGAAATCCCAACTTTAGTCCCCAAAGCAGAAAATGACACAAAACAGAGAGCATGGATTCCAGGATACCATATTTCCTTCGTCACTCAGGTTCCAAATTCGGGTTGCACTTAGAACGGTGCACTCACGCAATAAATCAAGATGGCTTCCTTTCTCTCTCCGAAGGAGAACAACGTTCATTGAAAAGAAAAGAGAACAAAATAAAAACATCAAACAAAAAAGAAAAGAGATCGAAAAAAGAGAGCACTTTTCAGACGAGGGTTGAATGTACTGGGTCGCCCAAAAAAATTTCGTACTTTGTCACTTGAGATGATCTGAATTAAGTGTCAACCAGATTTGAATACTTAATTTGAAACCCAATAACTATACACATTACAATGAGTTTAGTACTTGAAACACTTGAGATGATCTGAATTAAGTGTCAACCAGATTTGAACACTTAATTTGAAACCCAATAATTATACACATTACAATGAGTTTAGTACTTGAACCACTTGAGATGATCTGAATTAAGTGTCAACCAGATTTGAACACTTAATTTGAAACCCAATAATTATACACATTACAATGAGTTTAGTATTTGAACATAATTAAAATTAAAATGTTTATAGGTAAACATGTAGATATTATCATGTTAATTTTGGCCTATTTATCCAATAATATGTACGTGTAATTATCTTATAATCATTACAACTCTGGACATTCCCTTGAAAAAAAAAAAATCATTTTGGGGGAGATGTCAAATTTCCATTGAATTGAAAGTGGATGTGGCATCTCCACTACCTTTTTTTCCCCCTAAATTCCCTTTTTCGCCAGTTCACCCTGTAGCTACGTAAAATTGACACGGTGATGCTGAGGGTAACAAGGGAGGTTGGAGGGGGTAAAGGTTAGGATCGAAGTTAAGGGTGGATGGATGAAAACACAAAATATAAAATATGGCTTCCGATTTGGAGAGGTTTTTTTCCCAATGGCAAAATTCGACCCTTTTAAAAAAATCTTTTGTTTGAGAGAAAAAAGTAAAAAAAAGTGTAGGGTGTTTGCGATGGACTTTTGTTGGAGAATTGGTTCAACCTGTTAGATCAGAAAAAAAGTGTGGTTGAAACTTCCACTAACACAAGCATAAAAGCTTGCATAGTTCGTTTGGAAGCGCTAGCGCTAAGGTTCCGGGTTCGATTCCAGCCCGGGGCAAATTTTACAGATAAGGTTTATTCTTGGAACGGCTGGCTTTCTCCTATCCTGTAATCATTTTCTTTCTTAGATTTCGGGACGATAAGACCTCCGTTGTTACAGTTCCCTGTATCCAAGTTCGTAGATAATGCTTATATTTACTAGGTATTTCCTGCTTTCAGTGGCCCCAATTTACGGGTCACCAAGACTTCTGGTTTCGATGGGCATACCAATAACTTCAGATCGTACTATGATCGTTTTGTAAATGAAATACCTCGCGATCAGTGATTAACTTCGTAGGCTTACTAGTCCTGGCTTTAAGCGATATTGAAATTGAATTAGAACTTGGAGCTTATAATATTAGGGCTGATGTGGATCAATGTGTATTACACAGCCTTACAAAATACAAATTATATTTTGTCTAACGTGGAGGACCCGGGTTTAATTCCCTGTAGAAATTAGCAAAAAACAGAAACAATTACATGTTTTATTGATCTCAATAAAATCGCACTTATTTCAGCCTAAAATAATAATTGTGGATTATGAGGAAAGACTAGTCTAAAAATACCAGCAGAATGGTATCTAGGATTCTAGAGTATTCAACTGAAAACACACGTACGGATTTAAACGGTACACGGGTATTTTGAAAATCAAAACCAACAGTCCATCACTAATTCTTTCAAACGTACAATCACACATACTAATTCATACCAAACACAGAACAAAAGTAGATTATATAAATTAAAATATTAATCTTTTTACAGCCCGCTAAAACTAATTGTAACATGAAATGAAAAGCACTTACCGCAGATTACAAGAATTACTAATTTTACAAATCCTCTTGATTTTTAAAATCAGAAAACGACTGGTGAGTCTACACAAAATAAATTCGTTCCAATGTTCTATTTTCAAAGTGATCTTTTCTTACTACATTAGAACTCCAACTTAACACAGGGTATATAAGTCTTTGTATAAATATTGTTTTGTTATTGTTGTTGGGGATCATCAAACTTTCGATATCCAGTTCAAAATTTAGGAAAATGAAGCAGAACAAAAAGAAGAAGTAGCCAACTTTCGAGTTATGTTTCAATATGTTAAAACGTTTTAGTTAATGGTAGGTATCTTGATCTACGATATCCGAAATACCATCTTGTATTTGAAGGTACATTTATTTATATTCGAAACAAAACTTGAGCTTCCTGTATGTCTCTAACAAAACTTTCAATCTCTTCATCTGCATTCGGATCTTGTGTGATGAATATTTCATGGTTATTACACCGCACCACCTTAGTATATGAAGAACAGAAAACGAAGTTGTTTTCAAACTCATTTTCCAGGCCGCTGATTTTCTTGAAGACTTTCAAGACAGCTTCAACCAAAATAACCTGAATGCACTCACCTGAAACCAAAGAAACAAATCCGGAGTGGTTAATTAATTGTAATTCATTAAAATAAACAACAATTACAGCATAATAAAACAGTCAGAATAGTAGATAAAATTGCTGCCTTACTAAAGCGAGAAGTACTATAGATACGAATAATAAGAAATAAAAAAGTAATAAACCACAGAAGGTCAATTTGATGGGAACTTGTGTGATATCACTTTCAGTATCATTCGTTGGTAGGTCGACTGATAAACAGAAGGACGCAGGTTCGATTTCGTTCAAGACATTGAAAAGTTTTATTTCTTTGAAAATGTGAGCACAAAATAATGTAACTTTAAAGGTTGAGTGATAGAATCAATTGAACATACTTCGCATTAACATCAAAGATAACAAACTAAGTATGAAAGCTATTAAGACAATTATGCCCATTGAAAAGTTTTATTTCTTTGAAAATGTGAGCACAAAATAATGTAACTTTAAAGGTTGAGTGATAGAATCAATTGAACATACTTCGGATTAACATCAAAGATAACGAACTAAGTATGAAAGCTATTAAGACAATTATGCCAAAAGTAAAAGTCATTTGATTAGTAGATCAAAAATAATATAACTACATCTAACTAGTTGCTGATGAAACAGTAAATATCCTGCTAACCAAACTATTTAAAGAAGAAATAGAAGAATACAATCCAAAAGAAGACGGTGACGCTCTAAGGAATCTGTACGATAGTAAAGACACTCGGAATACCTCTACTATCACACCCATAGTAGTAGTAAAAGAAATAAAAACCATGAATGAAACTCCACAGAATACGTACAACAGAACTTACAAAAGTCACATGGGTTGGAAATTTATTACACCCAGCTTTGTAATAATAATAAAAATAAAAAAAACCTCACTGGAAAGAAGTGTCACATGGGTTGGAAATTTATTACACCCAGCTTTGTAATAATAATAAAAATAAAAAAAACCTCACTGGAAAGAAGTAGAAGAAGAAGAAGTGGAAACAGAGAAGAGATAAATGGATATGATAATCAGCCACAGACAAAGATGTAGAATATTGTCCTAGGTCGTGTCGGGTATATGGCAAGAAAAATAAAACCTCTTTATTTTTTTAACTGTTTCGTTTAATGGGGTCATTAAATTTTATTGCTCTAACAAACTACTCAGGAGCATACTATAAGCATGGGTAATGCTTAGATTCCAGTGATGTTGGTGTTTTTTAGAATGGAGTGTGAAGTTTTATGTTTATGGTTTGTAGGTTGTAGCTTTATTTTTTTAACTGTTTCGTTTAATGGGGTCATTAAATTTTATTGCTCTAACAAACTACTCAGGAGCATACTATAAGCATGGGTATTGCTTAGATTCCAGTGATGTTGGTGTTTTTTAGAATGGAGTGTGAAGTTTTATGTTTATGGTTTGTAGGTTGTAAACAGTTTGTCGTGGGAGGGGGGATACGGTTGTTAAAGTTGTTGGTTCATTCATTATTTTGATCATTTTTATGAATGAAATTTGTAGTCGTTTAGTAGGCCGAGTTTTCTGACCTTCATTGAAGAAAATTTTCCAGTGATCCAAAAAAAGTTTCCTTGTAGATAGGTAGTAATAAAAGTGGTCTATATATAAATACTAAGGAGATCCGTTCTGTATTTGATTCCTACACAACACTGTACTGTTAACTGAAAAACTATTCAATGAATATCCAACAGTTACCAAACAAACTTTTGTGTCTCGAGACTCTCCAGGAACCTTAATTAAAAATTCGTTGTTTAATTTATAATCTTAATGAATATCCAACAGTTACCAAACAAACTTTTGTGTCTCGAGACTCTCCAGGAACCTTAATTAAAAATTCGTTGTTTAATTTATAATACAAAATATAAGCGATACAAATCTTGTATAGTCTAAGTTCATCGACCGATGAATTAAATCGTAGCAAACCTAAAGCAACGCAACGTAACGGCGGAATATTTGAACGAAATTAACAACAATATTCAAAACAAGAACACCAGGGCTGCAAACAAAGAGGAACTTGGAGTGGTCTTTGCCAATGAATTAATTAATTATGTAAAAACGTATGATAATGCAATCCTCAAGTTCAATATGTTGGTCAATTTTGCCACATGGTTCTTAGAAACAGGACGCGATTCTGTAAGGAAGTTGAGTGGTTTGGGGAATTTTGGTTGCAATGTCTTTGAAGAATCCGTTAATTTTTATTAGCATGGTCATCAATGTGTTAACATAAGCAGCTGATTCACTAGTAGATACCGTGGATACAAAAGGGGAAGTACGCGATTCTGTAAGGAAGTTGAGTGGTTTGGGGAATTTTGGTTGCAATGTCTTTGAAGAATCCGTTAATTTTTATTAGCATGGTCATTAATGTATTAACATAAGCAGCTGATTCACTAATAGATACCGTGGATACAAAAGGGGAAACTATTTCATAAATTTACATCCACAACATACTACCATAAAACAATTTTATGGTGATAATTATTATCGTAATTGTTTTCTGTAAATGAAGATATCAAAAACGAATTAAAGACAATGAGCAATAAATTAAAACCTCATTTAAAAAACTTTTTTTTTTTTTTTTTTTTTTTTTTTTTTTTTACCATCTCCTCTAAACGTTTGACCAGTCTAAACAGAACACAATCTAGATTCTAAAACCCATCAAAGAAATTCCCAGAGGCCCTCCCCCCGTTTTACTTCTACTTAATTACATGCTATTTACTGACTAGGAAATGGTAATTTACATGAAGAACTACCTTGGTACACCAAAGAGTACCTTCCTTCATTCCTTTTGAACCAGCTATTAACTAAATTGGTGAACCTTACAATATACTGAAGATACCTTCATGGAGAAATGAAAATACATGTGAATATACATGGTTTAGACTACTTTAGACCAAGTTGATGTAGGTACCTATACCTATGTTTGTGTATGGTACTTGGAACACACTTATCATTTGTTTTGTGTATTACACGCTTGAGAGCATACCTTATGTTCTGAATGATAGCGGTGTGCTAAACCGGCAATTAAAAATTTACACTCTTTCGTACAAGTAAAGAAATGGAGAATTAAAACCTCATGTAAAAGTATTGTAGAATTAAAACAAATAATAGTAAACTGAAACAATGGACTTGAACTGGTGGAGAATAAAATTTATGGATCTTGCAACAAGTGCATTCGACAAGGTACCTCGAGTCGATTTATGACTGGGATTGCGCAAGGTTGTGCCTTTGGTCCTTCCTATGTTACCTTCGGGTAGTATTTTTCTACAGTGATCTGAAAAGCTTTATTTTAAGAGTGTAGAATTAGATGTTACTCGTTTAGAATCTGTATGTTACTACTAGATACATTTACTTTTCAACCTACAAGCGTTGGTAAAGTTTGCAGCAAGGATTTTCTGATGAGTGATCAGAGTATAGATCTTGCAACAAGTGCATTCGACAAGGTACCTGGAGTCGATTTATGACTGGGATTGCGCAAGGTTGTGCCTTTGGTCCTTCCTCTGTTACCTTCGGGTAGTATTTTTCTCCAGTGTTCTGAAAAGCTTTATTTTAAGAGTGTAGAATAATGTTACTCGTATAGGATCTGTATGTTACTACTAGATACATTTACTTTTCAACCTACAGGCGTTGGTAAAGTTTGCAGCAAGGATTTTCTGATGAGTGATCAGAATGATTCATCGTCTTCTTTTACTCTCACTCCCTCGTCACGATAAGCACAGCTAATATTAACTGTGATGTGTTTGATCGTTCTGTAGAGTTTGTGTCTTTGGAAGTAAATACTCGTACTTTCAGGATAATTAAATAAATGAATAGGGAAAGAGTCTCCTTATGTAAATATATGAGAAATAACTCTGGTCTCTGGAATAACAATCTACAGGATACATAAAACCTACACTGTTTCTTCTCCTAACGGACACAAAAAGCTAAAGAAAACGCTGAAAGAGAGAATCGAAACCTGCTATTTAAATCAGATTTTTTTTTTTTTTTTTTTTTCAATTAAATAATTTAAAAAAGAAGGAAAAAAATTAAATTGGTACTGACTGTTGACTGAGGTACTTGGACAAATAGTTAGATTAGCTAGGCATCTATTGAAAATTAATGTTGGGAGTTTAGGAACACTGGTAGTTATAATTTGTGAAAAGATAATTATTGCAGGTTGCAAGTAGACACATAAAACACATTATCGGCAGTTAAAACCTCCTGTACACATTTACACAAGCAACTAATACTCGTACTCTTATACAGGGTTGATCAACTCTAAACAAATTTCGATTGAAATCAAGCTCTACAATGTCAATAAAACTATCAGTAAAATCTACCTTGATTATTACATGCTCTTGCTGAACTTGAGAATCCTGAGATCTCTCTTGGTTTGTTCGTTAATTCATTTGTCTGTTAATAAGAGAACTTTTATATTCGCCTCTAAAACACCCGTGAGCTCGTTTTTATTTTTATGGTTTGTTTTGATCATAAATTTCATTTTTACAACAAGACTATCCTCGTTTACTACGCTTACTACTACGGGCCAGATTTCATTCATGTTTGTTTGTTCAACGTGTTCATTCAGCTTTTTTCCGCCCGTATATTGGAAGTCTTTTGGGGAGATGGTTGCCGGGGAGGTAAAGAGACGCTTGGTCGGTGAAAAGACGCTTGTTCCGCTTGGTCCGTGAAAAGACGTCTGAAGTTCTGAGCTGGGTACTTGGTTGCATTCTAAAGGTACGTCAGAACTATGTCGATGAACAGATAGGCGTGTCAGCCGATGGTAGTTGACATCGATCGACGGTTGACTGAGGAATAAGGATGGTAAATCATAAATATGTCTCATACATTATTGTCACTTATCTCTCACAATATTGTCACCGAAGTGATCAAATTACTGGAAATCTAAATTAAGACCACCAAATTGGATGTACGGATACGGACATCCTGTAAATTGAAACCTATGACATTGTTCAATACCTCCTTCTCTTCTCCTTCTTCTTCTTCTCCTCCTCTTCCTCCTCTTGTTCTTCCCCTCCTCCTTACCCATTGTTCTTATTTCTCTCCCTTCTTCCCTCATTCCCCCCCCCTTCCTTCTCATTGTTTTGAACTTTTATTCCGATATATTTTCCCCGGACATGTACCGACAAAACAAATAAATAAAAAATCAACATTTCAAAAAACGGAGGAGAAAAAAAAAATCAAAATTGGCAGCAATACTCTATGCTGTTTATGCTTTCACTTGGACGAACAATAGGAAAGCTTGGTAGATTTTTTATTATTAGGTATTTATTATTAATTTTATGCGGTATTATAGATCTTGCAACAAGTGCATTCGACAAGGTACCTGGAGTCGATTTATGACTGGGATTGCGCAAGGTTGTGCCTTTGGTCCTTCCTATGTTACCTTCGGGTACTATTTTTCTCCAGTGTTCTGAAAAGCTTTATTTTAAGAGTGTAGAATTAGATGTTACTCGTTTAGGATTTGTATGTTACTACTAGATACATTTACTGCTCAACCTACACAGGCGTTGGTAAAGTTTGCAGCAAGGATTTTCTGATGAGTGATCAGAATGATTCATCGTCTTCTTTTACTCTCACTCCCTCGTCACGATAAGCACAGCTAATATTAACTGTGATGTGTTTGATCGTTCTGTAGAGTTTGTGTCTTTGGAAGTA
This sequence comes from Diaphorina citri, assembly GCF_000475195.1. Taxonomy (NCBI): domain Eukaryota; kingdom Metazoa; phylum Arthropoda; class Insecta; order Hemiptera; family Psyllidae; genus Diaphorina; species Diaphorina citri. The sequence continues at coordinate 56,951 of NW_007378005.1, read as the reverse complement.
AATACTCGTACTTTCAGGATAATTAAATAAATGAATAGGGAAAGAGTCTCCTTGTGTAAGTATATTATCACTGAAACAATGGACTTGAACTGGTGGAGAATAAAATTTATAGATCTTGCAACAAGTGCATTCGACAAGGTACCTGGAGTCGATTTATAACTGGGATTGCGCAAGGTTGTGCCTTTGGTCCTTCCTATGTTACCTTCGGGTAGTATTTTTCTCCAGTGTTCTGAAAAGCTTTATTTTAAGAGTGTAGAATTAGATGTTATTCGTTTAGGATCTGTATGTTACTACTAGATACATTTACTTTTCAACCTACAGGCGTTGGAAAAGTTTGCAGCAAGGATTTTCTGATGAGTGATCAGAATGATTCATCGTCTTCTTTTATATTTTTTTTTTTTTTTTTTTTTTTTTTTTTTTTACCATCTCCTCTAAACGTTTGACCAGTCTAAACAAAACACAATCTAGATTCTAAAACCCATCAAAGAAATTCCCAGAGGCCCTCCCCCCGTTTTACTTCTACTTAATTACATACTGTTACTGTTTACATTGACTAGTAAATGGTAATTTACATGAAGACCTGCCTTGGTACACCAAAGAGTACCTTCTTAAGCACAGCTAATATTAACTGTGATGTGTTTGATCGTTCTGTAGAGTTTGTGTCTTTGGAAGTACATACTCGTACTTTCAGGATAATTAAATAAATGAATAGGGAAAGAGTCTCCTTGTGTAAATATATGAGAAATAACTCTGGTCTCTGGGATAAAAATCTACAGGATACATAAAACCTACACTCTTTCTTCTCCTAACGGACACAAAAAGCTAAAGAAAAACAGCTAATATTAACTGTGATGTGTTTGATCGTTCTGTAGAGTTTGTGTCTTTGGAAGTAAATACTCGTACTTTCAGGATAATTAAATGAATAGAGAAAGAGTCTCCTTATGTAAATATATGAGAAATAACTCTGGTCTCTGGAATAACAATCTACACTGTTTCTTCTCCTAACGGACACAAAAAGCTAAAGAAAACGCTCAAAGACTGCAAAAACAAAAGGCTTCAGCTAAAAGAAAACAGGACACAAAACAGCGAAGAAACAAAGTAAAGTTCGATACGCTCAAAGACTGCAAAAACAAAAGGCTTTAACTAAAAGAAAACAGGACACAAAACAGCGAAGAAACAAAGTAAAGTTCGATAAAAAAAATAAGGAAAGAGAAGATACTCGGGCAGGTCGGGTAATAAGAGAACTTTTATATTCGCCTCTAAAACACCCGTGAGCTCGTTTTTATTTTTATGGTTTGTTTTGATCATAAATTTCATTTTTACTACAAGACTATCCTCGTTTACTACGCTTACTACTACGGCCCAGATTTCATTCATGTTTGTTTGTTCAACGTGTTCATTCAGCTTTTTTCCGCCCGTATGTTGCAAGTCCTTTGGGGAGATGGTTGCCGGGGAGGTAGAGAGATGCTTGGTCCGTGAAAAGACGCTTGTCCCGAACGCCTGAGGTTCTGAGCTCATTACACGCTTGAGAGCATACCTTATGTTCTGAATGATAGCGGTGTGCTAAACCGGCAATTAAAAATTTACACTCTTTCGTACAAGTATAGAAATGGAGAACGGAACTCAATATTGACTAAAATACTAAAATAACAAATTATCAATCCGAAATAATAATTATACAGATCAGAAAATACTAAAAACGGCTTATTTGCTCCAACATTATCCATGTTAAAAATACCTCAGAGGGAAATCTTCAACCAAACTTATCCGGTATCCCTTCAAATTGAAAATATATTCACCTTAGATATGAAGTTACCAAATTACTTGAATTAGTGGAGATGCCAAATCCCTTCAACTAGTGGAAATGCCAAATCTATCAATCCGAAATAATAATTATACAGATCAGAAAATACTAAAAATGGCTTATTTGCTCCAACATTATCCATGTTAAAAATACCTCAGACGGAAATCTTCAACCAAATTTATCCGGTATCCCTTCAAATTCAAAATATATTCACCTTAGATATGTAGTTACCAAATTACTTGAATTAGTGGAGATGCCAAATTTCTTGAATTAGTGGAGATGTCAAATTACTTGAATTAGTGGAGATGCCAAATCCCTTCAACTAGTGGAAATGCCAAATAATCTGAATTGGTGGAGATGCCAAACCAACCATTCTTTTTATTTTAAACTCTTGCACGGTAAAATCAAAATATTTCTCCTTTTACGTCATGATAAATGAATAATAATAAATAATGACATACAAAATAAATTACCCATTCATAGGTACTACTTTAACCAAGTATTTTAATTGGGATCACCAATGTTAAGAAACTTTGAGAACAGCGAATATCCAGAGAATTGGAAATTCAGGACTATTATTGGTTTCCTCAGAATTTTGACAGCTGTTATTTTTCATATTTAGGGGGTAAAGGTTAGGATCGAAGTTAAGGGTGGATGGATGAAAACACAAAATATAAAATATGGCTTCCGATTTGGAGAGGTTTTTTTTCCCAATGGCAAAATTCGACCCTTTTAAAAAAATCTTTTGTTTGAGAGAAAAAAAAAGTGTAGGGTGTTTGCGATGGACTTTTGTTGGAGAATTGGTTCAACCTGTTAGATTAGAACAAAAAGTGGATGAAACTTGCACTAACAGAAGCTTTTAAGGTTCAAAGTACAAAATTGCCAGTCTACCTAGTTAGTTTGGAAAGTAGCGCGACTGCCCTGTAAGCTCTAAGTCACAAGTTCGATTCCCTCCCGGGGCGAACTTTATCCCAAACAGACAGGTACATAAGGTTCGTTCTCAGAACGGCTGGCTTCCTCCTATCCTGTGCTCCCCTCTTTGATTTCGGGACGATAAGACCTCTATTGCTTATGTTCTTACAGTTCCATCTATCAAGCTCGTAAATAATGCTTATATCTACTGGGTGTTTCTTGCTTTCAATAAACACAATTTATGGGTCACCCGGATCACCAAATTGGATGTACGGATACGGACATCCTGTAAATTGAAACCTATGACATTGTTCAATACCTCCTTCTCTTCTCCTTCGTCTTTTTCTTCTTCTTCTTCTTCTTCTTCTTCTTCTTCTTCTTCTTCTTCTCCTCCGGATCACCAAATTGGATGTACGGATACGGACATCCTGTAAATTGAAACCTATGACATTGTTCAATACCTCCTTCTCTTCTCCTTCTTTTTCTTCTTCTCCTCCTCCCCCTCTTGTTCTTCCCCTCCTCCTTACCCATTGTTCTTATTTCTCTCCCTCCTTCCCTCATCCCCCCCCTTCTTTCTCATTGTTTTGAACTTTTATTCCGATATATTTTCCCCGGACATGTACCGACAAAACAAATAAATAAAAATCAACATTTCAAAAAACGGAGGAGAAAAAAAAATCAAAATTGGCAGCAATACTCAATGCTGTTTATGCTTTCGCTTGGACGAACAATAGGAAAGCTTGGTAGATTTTTTATTATTAGGTATTTATTATTAATTTTATTCGGTACATTTTTGTTTTTCCTTGTGGTTGAAAGTTCCGGGTTCGATTTCCTGAATTTCAAGGATCTTCTCAAACGTTTAGGTCATTTTTTTCTTATTATGATTTAGAAAACCATTTTCAGCAGTGCTTAACGTCAGGGTTTTGATGGGAATTAGAGGATTCTACACTCTACACTGTGAATCTGTGATTGCTGATCATGAAGATGAATATTGAATCTATTTTTTTTTTTTTTTTTTTTTTTTTTTTTTTTACAGATATCTAGGTACAAGTTAATGAGAAAATATTGGAATTTCCCCTTTACTCTCTCAATAAAAGTAAACAAAAAGTTATGATATCCTTGAGGAAGCAATGCGCTCGGCAATTTTCCAACGACTGCGCCTTTTTTTAATTTTTCATTTAAAAAAAGACATTTTTCATTTCCAAACGAATACACCCGGAAATGTCGCCAGCAAAATGAAATCATATTAAAAATATTTTCATTTTGGACTCCTTTTTCATTTCCAAACGAATACACCCGGAAATGTCGCCAGCAAAATGAAATCATATTAAAAATATTTTCATTTTGGACTCCTTTTTTTTAATTTGTAGATATTTTTTTCATTATTATCATCTATGGCTGTACTGTTTAGAAAAATGTAATACAAATAAAAGCTACTGTTTCTTTTTTTTCTATTTGATTTTGTTTGTTATTAATAACAGATTTGTTTTATTTTTTAATCCAATGAAATAAGTGATATAAATCATGTCGAAACGATTGTTTTTAATTTTTCTGTTACTGGCATACGCTGTTACTTGACAGTTATGTGAACGTTGCTGAAGATTGGCTTCTGAGCTTTTGACTGTTCGTAGGAAATTAGGCAAGTCCACTGTTGCTTAACTTCGTTGTTCCTTCCGAAGGGAATTGATGGTATTGGTACTTTTTTGTAACTTGATGTCAGAAGCTTCAAAAGACGCCAGCACGTGGGCTTTTTAGGCTGTTAGTATAGTAGGTGGTGCATTGCACACTGCATAAGTGCATATATTAAGTTCTGTGAATTTTGAGTAATTTCTAATTTGGTTAGTATAGTAGGTGGTGCATTGCACACTGCATAAGTGCATATATTAAGTTCTGTGAATTTTGAGTAATTTCTAATTTGAAAAAAAAAAGCAAATTTATGCATGGGAATACTTATGAAATAATTCTAATATGAATGGTTAACTATAGCTAATTAATGAGTTCATTATTAGTTGGTTGGTAATATGATTACAATACCTATTGCCTGAAAACTAGAAAGACAACTGTGCACCCAATGAGTGTGAGTGCATGTGTTTCTATGAAATTGCGTGTACCTAAACAAAATTTTCCATTTCAAAAAAATATTTAATGAGTTCATTATTAGTTGGTTGGTAATATGATTACAATACCTATTGCCTGAAAACTAGAAAGACAACTGTGCACTTAATGAGTGTGAGTGTGTTTCTATGAAATTGCGTGTACCTAAACAAAATTTTCCATTTAAAAAAAATATGTACCTACCTATCTACCCACGTTAAAAAAATATTCCATAGTTAGTTGGTATTAGATAGGTAAAATTATAGGTATCTACATTGATATAGGTAGGTACATAGATTATACAATATACATAATATACTATTTTTTTATTGCTTATTTATTGTTGTTAAACATGCAATGTATTATTACGAAATGGTAGATGATGGTTTTATACCAAAAAGTTTTTTTTTTACTTTCTATTTATTTTATTTATTTTTTTTTTTTTTCAAAGGGTGCAGAAATTCCCACAGCTTTTTTTTGTACGTTTTTCGAATTTATTTTTTAATGGTGGGAGGAAAACAAGGAAAACGTTGCCTATCCGATTTGAAAATTATCTTGTGTAAAATATTGAAAAAAATTCCATTCAAATTGGGGGGACTTAAAGTTGAAAATTTGAGGTGAGTTTGATCGTCCAGAAGCCCTTCAAACTAATCTTTAACCATTTGGTACCTTGAAAAGAAAAAAAAAGTAAAGGTACCAAAACCACCTTGAATCCATTCCTTTTCTATCATAGTGTGAATACTCAATCTTTTGATCGGACCGTTACCGGACCGTGACTGGACCTTGACTGGCACTATAGTGTGAATCAGGCTTAACTTCTTGTACATTGTTTCTAACAGCGGTCCTTAGCCTGTGGATCTGGTGGTACTGGAAGTTTGAAATTCCGAACAATTTAGTTTTTGGTATTGGTCACTCCTTTCGATCCTCTTTCTTTCGAGGATTTTTTCTTTTCATAGAGATCCTTCTGTGTCTCTAATTTGTTAAAGTGGGGACATTAATTATAAGGATTTGTCCAAATTTGAAAATTAAATGGAGAGATCAAGATCTGATGAAGGCGAATGAACTTGCAGTATATATCTTGCAAAATACTGGGGACAAACCATATGATAACATTTTGATGGTCCGGACAGAGTAAGTAAAGTAGTAAGTAAGGAAATTTTCTGTCTCTTCACCTATCCATGTTAAAAATACCTCAGAGGGAAATCTTCAACCAAACTTATCCGGTATCCCTTCAAATTGAAAATATATTCACCTTAGATATATAGTTACCAAATTACTTGAATTAGTGGAGATGCCAAATTACTTGAATTAGTGGAGATGCCAAATCCCTTCAACTAGTGGAAATGCCAAATCTCTTGAATTGGTGGAGATGCCAAACCAACCATTCTTTTTATTTTAAACTCTTGCACGGTAAAATCAAAATATTTCTCCTTTTACGTCATGATAAATGAATAATAATAAATAATGACATACAAAATAAATTACCCATTCATAGGTACTACTTACTAAGTATTAGTATTTTTAGTGGGATCACCAATTTTAAGAAACTTTGAGCACAGCGAATATCCAGAGAATTGGAAATTCAGGACTATTATTGGTTTCCTCAGAATTTTGACAGCTGTTATTTTTCATATTCAACAAATGACTGGAAATTCGGGACTATTCAGTATTCATGTTTCCTCAGAATTTTTATAATCAGTTATTCTTCGGATCTCAAACTTAATTTGATATCCTAGTGATTCCGGTATCAATTCCGGTTATTATTGGCAAATTTTCAGGAACCGAGCAACCGAGTACCGTTAGGTTCCAAGATAACAATACAGTTGTCCACTGAGAGACAGAAGACAATTCAAGACAGAAGGAGACAGAATCAAAGAATCAACCTTAATATCCATTTCATATTCAACAAATGACTGGAAATTCGGGACTATTCAGTATTCATGTTTCCTCAGAATTTTTATAATCAGTTATTCTTCGGATCCCAAACTTAATTTGATATCCTAGTGATTCCGGTATCAATTCCGGTTATTATTGGCAAATTTTCAGAAACCAAGCAACCGAGTACCGTTAGGTTTCAAAATAACAATACAGTTGTCCACTGAGAGACAGAAAACAATTCAAGACAGAAGGAGACAATCAAATCATCCTTGATATCCAAGGGTGATTTCTGTTTTGAATGAAAAAACAAAATACCTCTACGAAGAATTTGATCAGATTGACAAAACAATAGATTAGCAGGGATCAGGATCATGATGACCTAACTGTAAAAATAGTCAATGAATCATCAACGTCTCGGTACTCATTAGTCACCAAAAGTGAAACAGATAATGGTAAAGAAGATGACTCAGTAGGGATGTTAATATCCAAGGGTGAGCTTTGATTTGAATGAAACAACAAAATACCTCCACGAAGAATGTCGAAGAATTTGATCAAAATGACAAAACTATAGATTAGCAGGGATCAGGATCATGATGACCTAACTGTAAAAATAGTCAAGGAATCATCAACGTCTCGGTTCTCATTAGTCACCAAAAGTGAAACAGATAATGGTAAAGAAGATGACTCCGTAGGTATAAAATAGGAGAAAATGATGACCAAAGAGCATTCTCTATCACATAGCCCTTAGAGCTGATGTATTAGTACGGAGACAAACAAGTTTAGGCTCAAATGAAAAAGTTTGAGCCAATCACCTCTTTAATTGCCCGGCTAAACCCACCACCCTAATCCCGATAAACCTCTGGGAGAACCCAACGCAAGCTGCCACTTTCCTTGATCTCATTCCAACCCTGGAACCTGTTGGAATTGTTGAAAACTCAGTAGAATTCCTTCAGAAGAAACGGTTCACAAAGTGCTGCAACTGTTCACCCATATACCTAAACGGGAATCAAAACAAAAGATAAGGAAAATGACGTTATCAATAGAAGATTCACTGTTTCAATCAAGAAAGGGCATATGAAATCGTGTTAAAAAAGACACAAGATAACATGTGCCTTTCCGAAGACACCCTTCCTAAAATAGAAGGTCCCCTGATAACGGGAGAGTATAGGTACTGACCTTTCCAATGAAACAAAGAGCCTCGATTAATTCTTTATCACTTTTTTGATTGTTTGCAAAAAATCTCACCACCCTAATCCCGATAAACCTCTGGGAGAACCCAACGCAAGCTGCCACTTTCCTTGATCTCATTCCAACCCTGGAACCTGTTGGAGCTGTTGAAAACTCAGTAGAATTCCTTCAGAAGAAACGGTTCACGAAGTGCTGCAACTGTTCACCCATATACCTAAACGGGAATCAAAACAAAAGATAAGGAAAACGACGTTATCAATAGAAGATTCACTGTTTCAATCAAGAAAGGGCATATAAAATCGTGTTAAAAAAGACACAAGATAACATGTGCCTTTCCGAAGACACCCTTCCTAAAATAGAAGGTCCCCTGATAACGGGAGAGTATACTGACCTTTCCAATGAAACAAAGAGCCTCGATTAATTCTTTATCACTTTTTTGATTGTTTGCAAAAAAATCTAACTGTTGTTTTACTATAGAAACTGTTTTGGGATCTCATGTTTTCGGGTGTGCCTGATAACGGGAGAGTATACTGACCTTTCCAATGAAACAAAGAGCCTCGATTAATTCTTTATCACTTTTTTGATTGTTTGCAAAAAATCTAAACTGTTGTTTTACTAGAAACTGTTTTGGGATCTCATGTTTTCGGGTGTGTTTTTGTTTGGATCAAATTTGTCAAGGATGTTTGTTTTATGAATGGGATTTCATTGACTATTAGTTTGGCGATGTGAAAATTAACTGTACTTTGTCGTGGCTGTGTGTGAGGATTTCTCTAACTGCCTAAACATGTGTATATGTACCTAAATCTGTAAAGGCTTCTCTAACTACTTAAACATGTGTATATGTAGTCCTTGTTTAGACTGCGAGAGTAAAGGGACTTTTCAGTCCTATGCTGGTAGTATAAACAAGGTATATTCTATTCTATTCTATTCTAATTGTGTATATGTACCTAAATCTGTAAAGGCTATGTATATTATTAACCAATTTATAGGGGCTTTTCAGCCCTACTTCGAAGGTACCTTGGAATGTTACAGACAGCAATTGCAGTACCGGAGTCAATGAATTAATTCTAGAAGTATCGTTAATGTAGGTATTCGGGTGTGTTTTGTTTGGATCAAATTTGTCAAGGATGTTTGCTTTATGAATGGGATTTCGTTGACTATTAGTTTGGCGATGTGAAAATTAACTGTACTTTGTCGTGGCTGTGTGTGAGGATTTCTCTAACTACCTAAACATGTGTATATGTACCTAAATCTGTAAAGGCTATGTATATTATTAACCAATTTATAGGGGCTTTTCAGCCCTACTTCGAAGGTACCTTGGAATGTTACAGACAGCAATTGCAGTACCGGAGTCAATGAATTAATACTGGAAGTATCGTAAAGGTAGGTAAATAGAGCTTTTCAGCCCTACTTCGAAGGTACCTTGGAATGTTACAGACAGCAATTGCAGTACCGGAGTCAATGAATTAATACTGGAAGTATCGTTAACGTAGCTAAATAGAGAATCCATGAAAAATTTTGAATCAACCTACAGGAAACTCCAGGAGAACAAAATCTGATGGTATCAATTTAATAGACGTAACAGTGGGAATACACCAAGAAAAAACTTTCTTCAATTCTTTATTAAATTTAATTAAATGAACGAACCTCCAAGGTACGAGCGATGTCAAATTTCGAAGAACCATAAATCAAAATCAAAAAAATCTCAAAACGCCCTATTATTAATCTGACACAGCCTGAAATATTGAAATTTTGAAAAATGAAAGTAATACCACACTGTACCTACATCTAGACAAAAACTGAAAAATAGGTCTTACTAATACTAATAGAGAGGTAATAATTTAATAATAATAGTTTTATTAATCTCATTTTATCGACCAATGAAGAGCTTACAACCCGAGGACCAGCCAATTATTGTCTACTTCAAAGTGTTCCCAAAAACAAATCTAAAATTGATCTGGATAGGTATAAGTGAATTTCTCAGAAAACACCCAGGGATAATCGATTTTGATAATACTCATAATCGATTCTGCGAGAGGCATTGATAAATTTGTCTGCGAAATCGTTTGATTAGGTGTCTATATGAAGAAAAATTGTATAGAGAATGTAAGGCCGAAATTAATAGTTCATAGTCTGAATGGCCCCTCCAGAAATTACTGTCGCCGCCGTGAGTACCTAAGGGTTTTGCTTGCTAAAAAAAGAATTTTTGCTAAAACTCACCTACACATATGTTTTTTTTAATTTGTAGATATTTTTTTCATTATTATCATCTATGGCTGTACTGTTTAGAAAAATGTAATACAAATAAAAGCTACTGTTTTTTTTTCTATTTGATTTTGTTTGTTATTAATAACAGATTTGTTTTATTTTTTAATCCAATAAGTGATATAAATCATATTGAAACGATTGTTTTTAATTTTTCTGTTACTGGCATACGCTGCTACTTGACAGCTATGTGAACGTTGCTGAAGATTGGCTTCTGAGCTTTTGACTGTTGGTAGGAAATTAGGCAAGTCCACTGTTGCTTAACTTCGTTGTTCCTTCCGAAGGAAATCGATGGTATTAGTTCTTGTTTGTAACTTGATGTCAGAAGCTTCAAAAGACGCCAGCACGTGGGCTTTTTAGGCTGTTAGTATAGTAGGTGGTGCATTGCACACTGCATAATATAAGTTCTGTGAATTTTGAGTAAGTAATTTCTAATTTGAAAAAAAAGCAAATTTATGCATGGGAATATATACAACAAAACCAGACCAAATCACAAAAGCCTGATTCACACTATATGTAGTGCCAGTCAAGGTCCAGTCACGGTCCGGTATCGGTCCGATCAAATGATTGTTGAAGGCAAGTAAATGTGAGTGTACACACTAGACGTTCTAGTCAAGTTACGGTAACGGTCAGCTCACAGTCAAAATTTGGAACATTCTCGCGACGAATCTTTTTGATCGGACCGAAACTGGACCGTGACCGGAGCGAGACTGGCACTGTAGTGTGAATAGGCAGCGATCAAGCAACGATCAACATTCCTTCGTTCAGACCAACTAGAAATGAAAGAAAAATGACCGAAGCATGACCGAAGCATGAACGTTGCTTGAACGATAGTGTGAATACTCAATCTTTTGATCGGACCGTTACCGGACCGTGACTGGACCTTGACTGGCACTATAGTGTGAATCAGGCTTAACTTCTTGTACATTGTTTCTAACAGCGGTCCTTAGCCTGTGGATCTGGTGGTACTGGAAGTTTGAAATTCCGAACAATTTAGTTTTTGGTATTGGTCACTCCTTTCGATCCTCTTTCTTTCGAGGATTTTTTCTTTTCATAGAGATCCTTCTGTGTCTCTAATTTGTTAAAGTGGGGACATTAATTATAAGGATTTGTCCAAATTTGAAAATTAAATGGAGAGATCAAGATCTGATGAAGGCGAATGAACTTGCAGTATATATCTTGCAAAATACTGGGGACAAACCATATGATAACATTTTGATGGTCCGGACAGAGTAAGTAAAGTAGTAAGTAAGGAAATTTTCTGTCTCTTCACCGCGTGCAGAAACAACTTGTACACTTTGAGAACAAACCAAAGACTAAAATTCCGACCAAACAATTCAAACCAAACTGTGGCCGCAACTTGAGAGCCACTGGCCTTCAAACCTATCAGCCCATTCTGGTTATCTGGCATGAGCCATCTTTCCGTGCCAGGTGTTGGGTTTTTCTGTTATTATTCCTATTTGCTTCTTTAGCTTCTTTAACAAGACTTCTATTTGGCACTTTGGAAACGTCGGCCCGTCAACACATTTCCCCCTTTAGTTTGATTTCCGTTTCGATAACAAATTCCTTGTGGATGTGTTTTTTACTTCGAGCCTTGCTAGAGTGTTTTGAAGCGTGCACTTTGGAAACGTCGGCCCGTCAACACATTTCCCCCTTTAGTTTGATTTCCGTTTCGATAACAAATTCCTTGTGGATGTGTTTTTTTACTTCGCGCCTTGCTAGAGTGTTTTGAAGTGCTATCTTCTACTGTTTGGAGTACTTTGGAATATTTTGCATACGAGATGATGTTGAATACGATAAGATGTATTTCAGATAGAGGATAGGGCTTTTCGTTTGGCTGTCGGTCTGCCCTGTCTGTTTGGTTTGTTGTGTACTATTTCTTCGCCTTAAGTTAGGAATATGTGAACTTCCTAGTAGGAGAGGTTTTCTCTTCATTTACTAAAATTTTGAAGAGTAGTTTCATATAACGTTTATTTCACCCTAAAAAGTCTTTTCAAAATTTAATATATTCGGAGCACTTTTGATTCTTGATTTATTTCTTTTCAGTGCCTCCATCAAAACCTGTAGATCTTTCACCTTTCCAAAAAAAATTCAACAGATGGTTCTTTTGTTTCAGATCTTAGAAACTTTCTAGATCCTCGATAATGTCTGATTTCGGCATCGAAAATGGTTTCTCAGGGGTTAAAGTCTGTCGGCTAAAAGGTCGGGTAAACAGCCCGCGGCTTAAACCGATGTATAATTTTGGGATCATCTATTTTTTTGTTATATTTTTTAACATCTTACTTTTTATTAAAATGTTCCCATAAGACGTTTCCTAGAGCTGTCAGAATGTGCACCCCACACAGGACCTCGTGAAAGCGGTTAAACGGCTGATCTTTTTGAATCCTACTAAAGAATCGGCAAACTGATGAGTTGAGTTAATCTCAATTTTATTCAAATACTAAATATTGCTTTTGCTTTCTTAGTTCAATTATTGAAATAACCAAGTTTAAAGTATGGCCTTTAAAATGAGGCAAAAACGGGTTGTTTAATCCAAATGGATTAATTTTAACCTCAAAGCGTGTACCCCAGGGATTATTTGTTTTATTGAGCCCCTCAACCAAGTCCAATCTTTGATGCCCCTGATGATATAAATACAGAAGAATTAAGTTCAACATCTACACCAAGTTTAAAGTATGGCCTTTAAAATGAGGCAAAAACGGGTTGTTTAATCCAAATGGATTAATTTTAACCTCAAAGCGTGTACCCCGGGGATTATTTGTTTTATTGAGCCCCTCAACCAAGTCCAATGTTTGATGCCCCTGATGATATAAATACAGAAGAATTAAGTTCAACATCTAAAGAAGGGACTTCTTGTTCAGAATTGAGGAGCCATCAGCCACTAGTAATATTAGAGGGAAGGTCCCGAAGAAAACATTTGGTGAGAAAAGAAGTGGCAGTGGCCAAGAAGAGAGAAAAAATCCCCAACCTTTAAGGGATTTGACTGATGAGCGGAGTATACATTAGGTTCTCTGGATTTTGGGAGTATATGTACTCTGGATCGAGCCGTTTTTGCGTGTTTTTTTTTATATATATATACCTATATGTGTTTTTGTTTGTGTCTTGTTTTCTTGGTGGATCTCAGAACGACCCCATCCTATGGATAATCACATGGTACACATAGAGACCGCATTAGCAGCGTATTGGGAACTGTAACGAATCAGAATGAAGGGTGATTTATGACCCCTAGGTACCTACATACTCCCCCTTGCAATGTCAAGCTGTCACGTGGTGTTACGTTTCTCAAAAATGTTAATTCTGTTCACATATTGGTTGGAATGTTTAAATTCACAATTTTGTAAAAATTTAGATACAGAAAATACCAGGATACAGATGTATGTAGTGGAGGTATTAGGTCCTGGGAGTATTGAAATTTCCAAAAATCAACAAAATTGACAAAGAGAGATCAAGATAGGTAAGTACAAACATACGAGTGTACCGATACATATAAATAAATATGGTACATATGAGGAAAAACAGAATTTCCATGCTATTTGATATTTGTTCAGTTGGTGTGGCTTCAAATACTGTTCCACTTGCATCAATAGATCAGTTAATCCACGGCCCTGCGGAGGTTAAAAACAGAATTTCCATGCTATTTGATATTTGCTCAGTTGGTGTGGCTTCAAATACTGTTCCACTTGCATCAATAGATCAGTTAATCCTTGAGGTTTGACAGAGGGAACTGTAACTGCTATGGTCTTATCGTCCCAAAATCGAAGAGAGAAGGAAGACAGGATAGGAGAAAGCCAGTCGTTCCGAGAACGCACATTATCCCATCAGGATAAAATCCGCCCCGGACGGGAATCGAACCCGCGGCCTAGCGCTTACAAGGCAGACCCACTACCAACTAAGCTAACTAGGCTAGCTAAATTCAAACTTTACTTACTTTACTATCTGATGGCTTTCTCCTATTCTGTACTCCTTTTCTCTTCCATATCGTTACAATAAGACCTCCTTTGTTTCAATTTCCTCTAGCAAACCCCTATTTTTCATTGAACATGGAAAGAAAAGCACATCCACTAAAACTGTGAATTATTTCTTATTTCAAGAGATATGCCAACATGACCAGTGCAATTGAAAATGGAGTACAATGTACAATGTCTGGTCAGCAGGCATGGATGGTATTAATGGTTCAGGTTCAGATTGGGGAAAACATCCCAACACATCCAAAATATTTATTACACATCCTTACCTTGGACGGCCAAACTAATCCCTTAAAAATGCCAACATGACCAGTGCAATTGAAAATGGAGTACAATGTACAATGTCTGGTCAGCAGGCATGGATGGTATTAATGGTTCAGGTTCACAATGGGGAAAATATCCCAGCACATCCAAAATATTTATTACATATCCTTACCTTGCACGGCAAAACTAATCCCTAAAGAAGTTATTCCATTTCTATTGATTAGAATGGTGGTAATCTTACGAATATTATCCCTTTGCTGTTAATGCTGTTGAAGTAATAGAAGAAACAAAGAACAAGCAAAATATGCAGAATAAAGAATGAGTAAGAATGTTTCAGAAAATTCAGGGACTGACGGGACATTATTGGCTATCGAATTTTATGCTGAAGACACGGACAGATCAATTCTTGAAGACTGTCGGCAAGGACCAAGTGATCCCATTACTATATCTTGACCATAACATGGGCCTTGACAGACAGACAAACAGAAGGACCACACCATTTGACGATCAAATACATTACCTACCTAAATGTAATGTAATGAGTTGTTTAAAGAATGTAAGAATTTATTTCGGGAGACCAATCAAGAAGCCGTCCCTGACAGATTCAAGTACACAATTGAAGTTAAACATGCTACTAATGTGAAACCGTCAGATGATGGGATGATGGTCTGTACAACTAACTTCTTGTACATTGTTTCTAACAGTGGTCCTTAGCCTGTGAATCTGGTGGTACTGGAAGTCTGAAATTCCGAACAATTTAGTTTTTGGTATTGGTCACTCCTTGCGATCCTCTTTCTTTCGAGGATTTTTTCTTTTCATAGAGATCCTTCTGTGTCTCTAATTTGTTAAAGTGGGGACATAATTATAAGGATTTGTCCAAATTTGAAAATTAAATGGGGAGATCAAGATCTGATGAAGGCGAATAAACTTGCAGTATATATCTTGCAAAATACTGGGGACAAACCCTATGAACATTTTGATGGTCAGGACAGAGTAAGTAAAGTAGTAAGTAAGGAAATTTTCTGTCTCTTCACTGCGTGCAGAAACAACTTGTACACTTTGAGAACAAACCAAAGACTAAAATTCCGACCAAACAATTCAAACCAAACTGTGGCCGCAACTTGAGAGCCACTGGCCTTCAAACCTATCAGCCCATTCTGGTTATCTGGCATGAGCCATCTTTCCGTGCCAGGTGTTAGGTTTTTCTGTTATTATTCCTATTTGCTTCTTTAGCTTCTTTAACAAGACTTCTATTTGGCACTTTGGAAACGTCGGCCCGTCAACACATTTCCCCCTCTAGTTTTTAGCTCTTGATTTCCGTTTCGATAACAAATTCCTTGTGGATGTGTTTTTTTTTTACTTCGCGCCTTGCTAGATTGTTTTGAAGTGTTATCTTCTACTCTTTGGAGTACTTTGGAATATTTTGCATACGAGATGATGTTGAATACGATAAGATGTATTTCAGATAGAGGATAGGGCATTTCGTTTGGCTGTCGGTCTGGCCTGTCTATTTGGTTTGTTGTGTACTATTTCTTCGCCTTAAGTTGGGAATATGTGAACTTCCTAGTAGGAGAGGTTTTCTCTACATTTACTAAAATTTTGAAGAATAGTTTCATATAACGTTTATTACACCCTAAAAAGTCTTTTTAAAATTTAATATATTCGGAGCACTTTTGATTCTTGATTTATTTCTTTTCAGTGCCTCCATCAAAACCTGTAGATCTTTCACCTTCCCAAAAAAAATTCAACAGATGGTTCTTTTGTTTCAGATCTAAGAAACTTTCTAGATCCTCGATAATGTCTGATTTCGGCCTCGAAAATGGTTTCTCAGGGGTTACAGTCTGTCGGCTTAAAGGTCGGGTAAACAGCCCGCGGCTTAAACCGATGTATAATTTTGGGATCATCTAATTTTTTGTTATATTTTTTAACATCTTACTTTTTATTAAAATGTTCCCATAAGACGTTTCCTAGAGCTGTCAGAATGTGCACCCCACACAGGACCTCGTGAAAGCGGTTAAACGGCTGATCTTTTTGAATCCTACTAAAGAATCGGCAAACTGATGAGTTGAGTTAATCTCAATTTTATTCAAATACTAAAATTTAGTAGCAATATTTAATATTGCTTTTGCTTTCCTAGTCCAATTATTGACTGAACCATTTAAATATGGGTATGACTTTTATAATGTGGCCAGATCAGATTGCTTCATCCAAATGGATTAATTTTAACCTCAAAGCGTGTACCCCGGGGATTATTTGTTTTAATGAGCGCCTCAACAAAGTCCAATGTTTGCTGCCATGCTGCCCCTGGTGATATACTCGTAAATACATAGGTAAGAATTAAGCTTAACGTCTAAAGAAGGGACTTCTTGTTCAGAATTGAGGAGCCATCAGCCACTAGGAATATGAACAAGAGGGAAGGTCTCGAAGAAAACATTTTGTGAGAAAGAAATGGCCAAGAAACAAAGAATACCAATCTTTGAGGGATTTTACTGATTAGCCCGGTGTATAGGTACATACACTTTGGATTTTGGTGTTGGTGGTCCAGATTTCGAAGTTAGTGGTCCAGATTTTGAAATTGGTGGTTCAAGTGAAGTTGCAAAATTTGTGCTACGAGGACCTTGCGTTTTATATGATGTGGTTCTGAATTTGAAGTTGGCAAATAACTTTGTTTGTTCTAGATCTGGCCGTTTCGGGTCTAAATTCCAGACCCGTATTCAGCAAACTGTCACAATTTGGTCTATCACCTGGACCTTAACTACCATCTGGTACTTAAATGGTATATTTTAACCAAAAAAAAAAAAAAAAAAAAAAAAAAAAAAAAAACGAAAAACGAAAAAAATAATATTTTTATGAGGGTACCAAAAAAGACCGTTTTACCCCGTGTTCCCCTACTTAGTTACTTACTATTTGTAAGTACTTATGTACGGGACTTACGGAACGCTATGTGAGGTATTTTACAAAGCTATAACATCCATATTTACCTATCTTGTAAGTATGTAAAAAGAATTTTGAACTTTTCCTTGAATTTGAAAGTCAACATGAACTCCAGAAGTTCTAGAGTTTTCTTTGAGCATACTAATAAAAATTATCTCTCTCTCCCTCCCTCCCTCTCTCTCTCTCTCTCTCTCTCTCTCTCCTCTCTCTCTCTTTCTTTATTTATTTAAATTTTTGGAGACGAAAATAGGGACGGTTAGAAGAAGAGGGAGAGAATGGAAATATTCCGTGTTCATTTGAAAAGAAGGAAAAAATCGTTTTTGAAAACTTTTGTGACTTCAATAGTGTCAAATTTAATATTCTGTATTTAAATTTATTTAAGAATCAAATATTTTGTATTTTATTTAAATTTATTTAAAACCATTCCATCTTCACCTTCCTCCTTCAAAGAAATCTTTCTCCTTCTCCTCTTTCTCTTTCTCCTCTTTCTCATCCTCCTTCTCCTCTTACTCCTCCTCCTCCTTCTTCTCCTCCTCCCATTCCTCTCTTTCATAGGGGAGAAAACATATGAAATTGGTGGAGATGTCATTTTCACCGAATTTCGAATGATTTCCACTTATTATTATTCAAGAATGAAAATTGGCCCAATTGTGATAATATTGTTATATTTATTTTAATAGGTAGGTACATGTTTTATTACATAGTGTTGAATTTGTGGAGTCGCCAAAATGCCAAATATCTATCTAAATACAGCTCTAGTCTTTCTTTTATTGTTGTTTTCATTCTCATTTTCCTACTAGTTTCAGTCACCTTATCTGTTCTTCAAAAGGTAAATCCTTATTAAAGGTGGGCAATACAGCACAAAACAACTGTTGGGTTTTATGGACTCCGTTAAGGGAAAAGCTGTCAGCAACAAGTTGTTCCAGTATGTCAACAGTGTAATAGAGCACACCTCTTTATATGGGTAGGTAATATCAAGAGCTCCTCTTAGCAGGGAGGAGCTCCTCTTAGCTTTGGGAACCCCTGGTTTCACCAGATTCCGTCTTACTGGTGGGTAAATCTCATCATAATCTTATGTTTTCTGCAGAGAGGTTTATGAATCATGTTGTACTGAGGTATGTTGGTTTATTGGTGCTTTAATATCCTTCATCAATGTCAATAATGTCATCATTGATGCTATGTTCTTCCTAGTCATAAGAGTCAAGATCATATTCTTCAGTCATCGTGAGTTAAAGTCATCCAATGTTGGATTAAAATGAAATTGAATAGAATAATAGTACCTAAAGATTCTAAAGTATCTAGATATGTACTAAACGTACATAGGAACAAGTACATGTACCTAAAGTCCTATAGGTGAGTAAGGATCCGATGTTTCAACCTTAGTTTCCACATGAAAACATAGGTAATCTATTTGGAATCAAAGCTCCATGCCAGCCTAGTTAGCTTGGTTGGTAGCGCGTCAGCCTTGCAAGCGCAGAGCAGCGAGTTCGATTCCCGCCCGGGGCGGATTTTATCCTGAAGGGTCAATGTTAGTTCTTGGAACGGCTTCTTCCTTCTCTCTTCGATTTCAGGACGATAAGACCTTAGCACTTACAGTTCCCTCTATTTAACCTCTTAAAAAAGCTCAGTATACTTACCTAATTATGAAGAATTTTAGTATGTTGATGTCGGTATCTCAAAACCCTCCAACTTTAAAGCCAGTTGATCTCGCTGAGAAAACACAAAGTCCAACAAAAAATTCCTTTGAATATTCAACGCTTCTTTGCCTTCTTTTGCTTTTTTTACTGATGGTTCAAACGCGATAACACGAGAACCAACACGGCCATCAGGCGTTTGCCCATCAGCACAACAACATGACTACCAACAGCAGCAGCAGCAGCAGCAAAAAAAAGAATAAGTAAGAAAATAATAGTAATAGTAATAATAATGAAAATAATAATAATAATAAAAACTAAGCTCATCAAGATGCTATCGGTCTCCATGACAAACTTGTACCTCCCAGCTCGCCGCATAAATTGATTAGGCGAAGATTAATTTATGTTTTAATAACTGGCTTTAAAAAGCCATTATTTTACACCTTATCCGAGAATCAATCAGCGGGTCTGCGAGACACAGGTCCGTCAAGTCACCCATCTTGAATCTTGATTTAGATAGGTACCTGCTTTTTTTACTTTCCTTATCCTATAGGATATACATAGGAAGGAAGGTAATGCAATTTTTTCAAGAGGTTTGACAGAGGGAACTGTAACTGCTGAGGTCCTATCGTCCAAAAATCGAAGAAAGAAGAAAGCCAGGATAAGGAGAAAGCCAACCATGCCAAGAACCTTATTTGTTTAGGATGAAGTTCTCCTATTTATGTTATTATGTTGATTTTTTATATTATTATATTTTATTTTTAAATTTTTTAAGCGAAATGATAATATCTAAGAAAAAGATAATGAAGATTGCTAGGAATTTGGGAGTTTTTTTCATCCACTCAGAAATTGCCATTTGATTTATGGCCCCGTTTTGTGAGTGATAAAGAGATGGTAGGGACTTGGCGGGATTGTTTGAAAATGTAGAGGGATCAACTAAAATATAAATAGTCATCAAGTGAAATTGAATATTGAATACTTATGTATTAAATTTATTATTAGATAATCAAATAATGAAATATAAATAGTCATCAAGTGAAATTGAATATTGAATACTTATGTATTAAATTTATTATTAGATAATCAAATAATGTTTGCACTTTTGCACTTTTCCCCCGGTCCCGCAGAAAAGGTAAAATACCTCACAGTTAATGAGTCCCTCGATAAATTTCATTGGTTCTAAATTTACATCAACTTTCGAGGATCCACAGGGCTCAACTCCCGGTCTTAACAGAAAATTTCAGCTTTTTGACAAGCTTTAGTACTATGTACATATTTTTCCATATTCCACATATTTACCTAGTTCTATTTAACATAGCAAAACTAAACTACATGAAAAATATTATTATTATTTCAATTTCATATGGGATCATAGGTACAAGGTCCCTCAACAACATGTTGTATCAGATATACAAGCATGTAGAATTGTGGATAGTATACATACCTATGATTTTAGTGGAGACACCAAATCTCCCTAAAGTAAAAGGACTTTTCAGTCCTATTCCAGCAGGATTGACAAGGTATTCTATTCTATTCTATTCTTAAGTGAAAGGCCAAATGTTACTAGGACTTGAAATGGTCAATTGAATTCCTATTTTAGTTGAAACGCCAAACGACTAGCAGATAAAGAAAAAGGTTGTCCAGATACTGTTTTAGTGGAGCTAGACGTCTTCCTTAAAGTAAAAGGCTAAAGGTTACCAGGACTTGGAGTAGTCAACAAAATTCCTCTTTTAGTGGAGACGCCAAACAACTTGAAAATAAAGAAGATTGTCCTTATTGGCACTTTAAAAAGCTCATCAAACAGCGCGAACGACATGCCCATAAGCATTGTTAAAGCGCTTAAGAGAAAAAAAAAAGCTCATCAGTGCCAAAATAACTACCAGTATGGTAGCATTGCACTACCGCATAAGTTAGTCACTAGTCCTTAGTCATGAGATATGCTAATTTGTTAAACATAATTTTTATTTTATTATTTTTAGTAGATAGGTATGATTTATTTCTGCATAATTATGTATTTATATAGATAGAAACTCGGTTGCTATTAAGTAGTTGGTCAGCCAAAGTTTAGTTTTTACAGGATTTTATAGAGGACTTTTAGGTTTTTCAATGATTTACCAAATATATGTATGTACACAGAAACACCTCCCAACTCTAAAAGGAAACAAAAGAATGGACTGCCTAACTTCTTTTTTACTTTTTTTTCTACCAATACGTATGACCATTGGTAGGTTAAATGCATTAACATCACATAGGTAAGTACCTAAGGTAGGTCGGTAAAACCCATGTTTCAGACTGAAATCTCCACTACCGTGATTCCTGCCCACATGTGAACCAATAGGTGGGCACTCTGTTAAGTCGAGAAAGTACAGAAAAAAATTAATTATAAGGTACTCTCGAAATTAATCAAAATGGCTCAAGGCGTTACTTGTTAGTTCAATTGAACTGGGGACTTCTGATTTGCAAGCCTAGATATCCACTTTTCCACGGATGTTACTCAAGTATTTAAATAGGTAGGTATATTATTACCTACAAGTAGCAGATATGCATGAGGGTACCTAAACGGAAGAATTTCACAGCTCAGAAGTTTCGCATATTGGGTGAACGAGAAAAAAATCTCTAGTTTATCACTGGAAAAGAAAATTACCTAAACGGAAGAATTTCACAGCTCAGAAGTTTCGCATATTGGGTGAACGAGAAAAAAATCTCTAGTTTATCATGGCTCTAAACAACAATCCGTCAAAGAGAGCATTCATAAAACATACTAAAGAACACACATAAAAATATGATTTTAAGACGAAACGATGAGATGTGACGTATAAAGAAGAAGAAAAAAAAAAATAATAAGAAGAAAAACAGGAAAACTATAGCTTCCAAGTGAATTAAAGTGGTAGAAAATAGCATTCATAAAACATACTAAAGAACACACATAAAAATATGATTTTAAGACGAAACGATGAGATGTGACGTATAAAGAAGAAGAAAAACAGGAAAACTATAAGCTTCCAAGTGAATTAAAGTGTTAGAAAATCATGCATGCACCAATTGCACCATGCTGTAAACCTATCAGGAATTGGGTTCAGCTATTGGCTCCAATTCCTGACTCTTGGGGTCAAAAGTCCTTAATGGGATAGTGGTTTACACTCATTTGTAAAGTAGAACTTTCCACTCAGAACCTGGTGATTTCTCCAAATTTTATTACCTAGGCCCAACGCTTCGTTGAGGCAAGGCATGAAAATGCTACTTTTCAAACCCATCCAGTATGCATTTTCATTAACAGCATACCTCCTCGGGTGTAACAAGATCTTGCACCTCTGATTAGAGCTTTCTGCCAGGGAGGTAACCATAACACAACACACATCATCTGCTTTTAAATACTTAATAATTAAATATTACCTATATTCAAAGTAAGAAAAAAAGATCTCTTCAAAACATATTCAAAAAATGATTATTATAATGAAAAAGATCTGATGTTGAAGAAAACTAATTGGCAGTTTGTGTTACATCAAAAATGAGATTTTTTTACCTTTCTTCTTGTTCTTCTTAAATCAATTATTTATTAATAAATTTTCTTCGCATGAAGAAGGAAGGTAGGCACTCACACCAGAACAAGCAGGTCTACACCTAGGTAGGTGGTATCTACACTTTACATATCCATACAAATAAGGTACACCTGATAATATAAGAACTTTACATATCCATACAAATAAGGTACACCTGATAATATAAGAACTTTACATATCCATACAAATAAGGTACACCTGATATGAGAGTAGGGATGACTATAATTACAATGCCCAATGGGAGCTCCCGGCAGTCGTGCGTACAATTAAAAAATAATTACTACATAGGAAGCAGAAGGTGGGCTGGGACGGCTGGGTATTTAAAAATCTCCGAGGCATTCTTCAAAGTTTGTATAGAATCAAGTGGATGCAAACATATACTTGAAAACTTCTTACATAGAATCATTGGTAGATTGCGTACAATTAAAAAATAATTACTACATAGGAAGCAGAAGGTGGGCTGGGTATTTAAAAATGTTCCGAGGCATTCTCGAAAGTTTGCAAAGAATCAAGCTAGTAGTGGATGTATACTTGAAAACTTCTTACATGGAATCAATGGTACGAGTAGATACGTATTAACGTATTATGTAGACTTTTTTTGGCATCCTTGTGTGGTGACCCGAAGGCCAACGAGAAGGCAAAACGGAACATGTGAGAGAAAAACGAAATAGAAACTAGTAGACCAGGAGCTAGCGATGAAAAACTTCTCATAAAGTACAAAATTTTTGACCCCTTTATGTTGGACGTAGAAAGGTGAGTAAACACAGGAGCTGGAAGTGTCAATGTCCAAACCGAGGTTTTTATCCTGCTTCAACTTCTCAGGAGTTTAGGAGGAGTGAGATTAAAATTAACCTGAACGGGCTAAGTACTCTAAGTAGTCCGGTTAATCTTAATGCAATGTCTAAATTTGACCAATGAGATTTCATCAAATCAGAATATTCGTACGAGAATCGAGAGTTACGATCGAAAGAAACATGTCCTCAGGCCGAAATCTACGGAACACTGTTCAAATTCAAAATTCGAATGAGCACCGCAATACAAGAACAACAGAACATTATGGAAAAGAAAGAAGTAAAAAAAAAAAAAAAAAAACTGGAATTTTTTTGTTTTTTTTTTTTTTTTTTTTTTTTTTTTTTTTTTTTTTTTTTTTTAAGAGGTTTGACAGAGGGAACTTTAACTGCTATGGTCTTATCGTCCCGAAATCGAGGAGAGAAGGAAGACAGGATAGGAGAAAGCCAGCCGTTTCCGAGAACGAACATTATCCCATCAGGATAAAATCCGCCCCGGGCGGGAATCGAACCCGCGGCCTAGCGCTTACAAGGCAGACGCACTACCAACTAAGCTAACTAGGCTGGCTGCAATTGGAGTTTAAACTCAGTTTTTAAGTTTATCTCTTCGATTAGGCCATCTTTGTCTAAAGAGTTTGAAATCAACCAGTCAGATTCCTTGATCTAAGTCTCAGTTTCAAACAGATTGACCGAGAGTTAATATTACTGTACGAGTATAACTGCTAAGAGTGCTATGCTAAGCATTTAATGACGGGGATTTTACACTCCGTTCGGCCACAAGCTAAACTCCTCCTCACATTAATCTCATCACCAAGCCTGAGTAGAGCCAGGAAAAACAGCAGCACGCGATTGCCCAGATGGACACCCATCCGGGTACTAACCTCGCCCAACGTTGCTCCAGTGCTCCACGAGGGACTGGTGCATTCAACGTGCAATCGCCGCTCGTTGGGCTACTAAAGCCGGTCATTCCGAGAACGCACATTATCCGTTCAGGATGAAATCCGCCCCGGGCGGGAATCCCGCGGCCTAGCGCTTGCAAGGCAGATGCGCTATCAACCAAGCTAACTAGGCTAGCATCATCTGTTTATTCTAAAGGTATCACCTATTAGCATTCAGAAATTACAGGAGCGCTAGCTACTCATGTACCTGTCGCTCATGTTTGCTCGTATTTCACGGATGAAGCGATGCGTACGCCAAGACAGTCCAAGTTCAAGTGGAAGTGTCTGGGAGGAAAAAAAGAACCTAAATAAAGCTATAAATCATACTCAAAAGCTCTCCACTGTACTTTCTGATTTATGAGTCTTGAAGACAGATCATGACTAGATTATGTTCGCTGATATTGTTCAGCGATTCTCATAGTGGGTCGGTGGGATCGGACCTTCGGGGTCAATGGGTAGCCAGACGAGTTACTGGTCAAGTGGATGAAGGAAGAAGGTATAAAAAGGATAACCTTACCGCTGTGGTCACAGGCCTCATGGGCCTGGGACCTTCAGAAAAGCGACTCTTCCACTCCTGTCTGTCTTGTGCCACTGTTGTCCAATCTTAGTTTCTGCGTAGAAAAATCTGCCGAATCGGTTCGTGTAAAGATACACAGGCGTGCTTACTGGAACTTGGCCTGGCGCACTGCCGTGCGCTCAGATTGTGTACAAGACAACTTTGCCACGCTTGTGTGGTGACCATAAGGCCAACGAGAAGGCAGAACGAAACATGTGAGGAACATGTGAGGAGAGAGAAAAACGAAATAAAAACTAGTGGACCGAGAGCTAGCAATGAAAAAAATTATGTGGTACCTACAAGCTTTTCGACCTTTAGGTTTGGTGGAGAAAGGTGAGTAAACAAACTGGAAGTCTCAATATCCAAACCGAGGGTTTTATACTGCTTCAACTCTTCAGGACTTTACGGATTAAGTAATCTGGTTAATCTTAATCCAAAGTCTAAATTCGACCAATCAGATTTCATCAAATCAGAATATTCGTTCGAGAATCGAGAGTTATGATCGAAAGAAACATGTCCTGAGGCCGAAATCTACGGAACACTGTTCAAATTCAAAATGAATAAATTCTTGAGAGGGAGACGTCATAGTTGAAGATAGATTCCTGACATTGAGGAATGATAGTAAAATTATTTATGTAAATGATTCTGTTGTTAATTTATTTTCTATAATAATAATTATCTGTAGGTACATATATTATGTAATTAAATAGATAATAAATTATTTAATGATAATTATCCACATAGTTACTGTAATACTATTTATTGTTGTCAATGTTGATATACTATGAGCTATGAGGAAATCTATGGGCATTTTCATTTTCTTGTGATGAGCTTTGACAAGATGATCGCTCAGGACAAGATTTTTTTCTGGGGGGAAATTTTATCCCATTCCCATCTTGTGCTTCGCCACTGGTGACAAGGCAAAAGCATGAGGAGGGTTGGTGGCATTTTCTTTTTGAATGTAAAGTTTCACACTCTGTTATTATCGTGTAGGTACATATCTTTTTTTATATCACGATTCACTTGGTATTATTATAAATATTACCTACCTTTGCTATAATACGTAGTTGATATATTTCTATTATTTGTGCTTTTTTAATCCTTCGTTCAATAAAAATTAATATTAGGTCTAGCTATTCAAATTTCATACTATGCAGGATTTCA
Source organism: Diaphorina citri (assembly GCF_000475195.1). Classification (NCBI taxonomy): domain Eukaryota; kingdom Metazoa; phylum Arthropoda; class Insecta; order Hemiptera; family Psyllidae; genus Diaphorina; species Diaphorina citri. The sequence continues at coordinate 31,007 of NW_007378005.1, read as the reverse complement.
TACTATATACTGGACTCCACACACAGGAATTTCGTCAGAAAAGACCCCCATTTCAATGTAAATGCAGGTACTTAAACTGTAAATTTGAAGGTTGTTTTCGTAAAATCGGTCCGAAATGTTCTGACAAACACCCACATTCTTCAAGGATTTCTCAGAATGTTGTATAACGGGTGGCAACTTGGCGTTTCCACTAATTATGAATGAGACGCGATACAAATAAGTAGAGACATATTTCAATTAGCATCTAATTAGGATTCCGTCAGCACTTCTTACGATCACCAACGATGATCAAAATCTCACAGCTATCCTCGACACAGACAGCCAGGCACGAACTTCAAGTGAAAGAAAAAGAAGAAGAATCCGGGATTTCGAGCGAAATTATCCCTTGAAAGCTAGTAGGAACAACATGAAGCATTTGTGGCGCGTCCGGTTTATCATATACAAGTTCTCACTTTTCCAAAAGTGCATCTCAGAAGTTACAACTTGGTCAAAACCTGAACTTTAAAACTTTGTTAGGCTGATGAGCTCAAGTTCAATTCTGGAATTGGCCCTGAACACAGAATATCAGAGCTGCTCAAATGACTAAAGTTTCATTTACAACATGAAGCATTTGTGGCGCGTCCGGTTTATCATATACAAGTTCTCACTTTTCCAAAAGTGCATCTCAGAAGTTACAACTTGGTCGAAACCTGAACTTTAAAACTGTGTTAGGCTGATGAGCTCAAGTTCAATTCTGGAATTGGCCCTGAACACAGAATATCAGAGCTGCTCAAATGACTGAACTTTCATTCAGCATGGAGTCAGCCAAGTCAGCCCCTGACCAAAAGAACACCAAGCCTACTCAAAGGTATCTGGCTAAACCTTCATAGAACTAGCCCCTAACCAAAATACGCCAGGCCTACTCAGAGGTATTCGACTAAACCTTCACAGAACTGTCCCCTGTGATCGTAGTACGAACACCAAGCCTACTCAAAGGTATCTGGCTAAACCTTCATAGAACTAGCCCCTAACCAAAATACGCCAGGCCTACTCAGAGGTATTCGGCCAAACCTTCACAGAACTGTCCCCTGTGATCGTAGTAACCCATAACACCAGAAGTGTGATATGCATCAATTGCATCACAGATCGAGTCGGATTTAACAAGTTGACTCCCGATTGACACTTTGGTCACGCACCAGACCACCAATTGTCACCGTGGCGCTACTACTGAAACGTGACCCGTCGAGAATCGAACCTTGGAACAATCGACACTCGGACAGTTAAAGGAAATGTCATCCCGATATTGTCTAAGCTGTCTTGAAGTTGCGTCAGTGGTGTAGTCTCCAAAGGCAATAGAATGCCAATACCTCGTTTATCCTGCTCGAATGAGACTAAAAAGTCCCTTTACCACAGCTAGCAGTCCAAACAAGATCTCCTGTATTTTATGGGTTTGACAGTACAATACATGAGGACCATCAAAGGACCTTGCTTAAGGTGGTAAGTTTCCTTCATCTCTGCACTTTCCAGTTCTATTCGGGCAGGATAAACAAGATTATGTTTTATCTCAATTCGCCCCTACTTACCACCCACCGAAAATAGCGATTGATTGTTCAACATGGATTCTAAAACTGTGTCCACACATAGTCGAGGGCCGTCGATCGATGTTTATCGGTGAGGTGAATCTATGTTGTCGAGCCGATATTGTCTAAGCTGTCTTGAAGTTGCGTCAGTGGTGTAGTCTCCAAAGGCAATAGAATACCAATACCTCGTTTATCCTGCTCGAGCTAGCACAGCTAGCAGTCCAAACAAGATCTCTTGTATTTTATGGGTTTGACAGTACAATACATGAGGACCATCAAAAGACCTTGCTTAAGGTGGTAAGTTTCCTTCATCTCTGCACTTTCCAGTTCTATTCGGGCAGGATAAACAAGGTTATGTTTTATCTCAATTCGCCCCTACTTACCACCCACCGAAAATAGCAATTGATTGTTCAACATTGATTCTAAAACTGTGTCCACACATAGTCGACGCCCATCGATCGATGTTTATCGGTGAGGTGAAACTATGTTGTCGAGGTAGAGTGGACGGTTTCAGTCGACATCGATCAATGGCCGTCGATTATGCGTGGACTGTGGACACAGCTGCAGACTAGCAGATCGGCATACTGTATATGGATTTATAGCTTCCCCTTTTGAAAATCTCACCACACGACACTGAGTGCCATACGCTTGGTTTGTACATAGGGGATTGACTAGTCGTGTGGGGAGTGGGGTACCATGGGGGATCTTTTGGTGGTGGGAAAAGGAATTCTGATACCTATCTGCTTGAATAAATTCTTGAGAGGGAGACGTCATAGTTGAAGATAGATTCCTGACATTGAGGAATGATAGTAAAATTATTTATGTAAATGATTCGGTCGTTAATTTATTTTCTATAATAATAATTATCTGTAGGTACATATATTATGTAATTAAATAGATAATTATTTAATGATAATTATCCACATAGTTACTGTAATAATATTTATTGTTGTCAATGTTGATATACTATGAGCTATGAGGAAATCTATGGGCATTTTCATTTTCTTATGATGAGCTTTGACAAGATGATCGCTCAGGACAAGATTTTTTTCTGGAGGGAAATTTGATCCCATTCCCATCTTGTGCTTCGCCACTGGTGACAAGGCAAAAGCATGAGGAGGGTTGGTGGCATTTTCTTTTTGAATGTAAAGTTTCACACTCTGTTATTATCGTGTACATATCATTTTTTATATCACGATTCACTTGGTATTATTATAAATATATTATTACCTTTGCTATAATAAGTAGTTGATATTTCTATTATTTGTGCTTTTTTTACTTTCTATTTACTTCATTAATCATTCTCCATTTCGTTTCATTTCTACCAGTTTTTTTTTCCAAATTTTAATACAGACATACCTAATTGATTTTGTTAAAATATTTTACCCAAAAATCTTCATTTGATAAGAACAAAATCAGAAATCAGTGCCGGCACAATCTTTGTGCCGTTTCTTCATAATCAAAAATATGAATTATTTCAATTCTCTTCTCATTTGATTGTTTCAGATATTGATGACCAAAGATATGCCGATAACAACCTGTGATTGGATGGCTAAGTGAATTTCCCACCATACCTGCAACAGACAAGAAAAGTGATACCATTAACAACTTACTAGAAGGATATGACACAAAATTTGGTTTGAAAATAAGGATGGCTTGAATATTCTGTTACACAAAGAGATACAAAACACCCCTACAAAAGACCCCAATGGAAAACGATGTTTTAGCGAGAACGCACATTATCCGTTCAGGATGAAATCCGCCCCGGGCGGGAATCCCGCGGCCTAGCGCTTGCAAGGCAGATGCGCTATCAACCAAGCTAACTAGGCTAGCATCATCTGTTTATTCTAAAGGTATCACCTATTAGCATTCAGAAATTACAGGAGCGCTAGCTACTCATGTACCTGTCGCTCATGTTTGCTCGTATTTCACGGATGAAGCGATGCGTACGCCAAGACAGTCCAAGTTCAAGTGGAAGTGTCTGGGAGGAAAAAAAGAACCTAAATAAAGCTATAAATCATACTCAAAAGCTCTCCACTGTACTTTCTGATTTATGAGTCTTGAAGACAGATCATGACTAGATTATGTTCGCTGATATCGTTCAGCGATTCTCATAGTGGGGCGGTGGGATCAGACCTTCGGGGTCAATGGGTAGCCAGTCGAGTTGCTGGTCAAGTGAATGAAGGAAGAAGGTATAAAAAGGATAACCTTACCGCTGTGGTCACATGCCTCATGGGCCTAGGACCTCCAGAAAAGAGGCTCTTCCACTCCTGCCTCTCTTGTGCCACTGTTGTCCAATCTTCGTTTCTGCGCGGGCTTTCTCTTCGATTGAACCGTCTCAACCATCTGTTGACTCCGTCTCAACATCTTTTGAGAGACCGAACGGGGATTTGGACCAGTAAACTTAGCTCAATTGTGCTCAGAAAGCTTCCAAGCTGAATGGGGCCGTAAAAAGCCAGAAGCACCCGATTTCTCCGATGGTCACCCATCCTGATATCAACCACGTCAGCTGCCTTACTTCAGTGATCTATTGGGATATCGGGAACAGGTGTATGTTGACTCCGTCTCAACATCTTTTGAGAGACCGAACGGGGATTTGGACCAGTAAACTTAGCTCAATTGTGCTCAGAAAGCTTCCAAGCTAAATGGGGCCGTAAAAAGCCAGAAGCACGCGATTTCTCCGATGGACACCCATCCTGATATCAACCACGTCAGCTGCCTTACTTCAGTGATCTATTGGGATATCGGGAACAGGTGTATCGTGCAATCAACGTGTTATCATCACTGGGAGATGAAGATCTCTGTCCATTGACTTCGCCTTGGTGTTGGTTAATTCGCCAATAACCATTTGACCTAACCCATTATGGGTATAAGTATAAGTAGTGCTTTATTTAGACTGTCAGCAACCGAATTTCGAATGATTTCCACTTATTATTATTCAAGAATGAAAATTGGCCCAATTGTGATAATATTGTTATATTTATTTTAATAGGTACATGTTTTATTACATAGTGTTGAATTTGTGGAGCCGCCAAAATGCCAAATGTCTATCTAAATACAACTCCACAGTCTCTCTTTTTTGTTGTTCTCATTCTCATTTTCCTACTAGTTTCAGTCACCTTATCTGTTCTTCAACAAGTAAATCCTTATTAAAGGTGGGCAATACAGCACAAAACAACTGTTGGGTTTTATGGACACCGTTAAGGGAAAAGCCCAAAAGTTGACAGGAATTGACTTCCTACATTTTAGTGGAGACACCAAATCTCCCTAAAGTGAAAGGACTTTTCAGTCCTATTCCAGCAGGATTGACAAGGTATTCTATTCTATTCTTAAGTGAAAGGCCAAATGTTACTAGGACTTGAAATGGTCAACTGAATTCCTATTTTAGTTGAAACGCCAAACGACTAGCAGATAAAGAAAAAGGTTGTCCAGATACTGTTTTAGTGGAGCTAGACGTCTCCCTTAAGTAAAAGGTCAGTCCTATTCCAGCAGGATTGACAAGGTATTCTATTCTATTCTTAAGTGAAAGGCCAAATGTTACTAGGACTTGAAATGGTCAACTAAATTCTAGTTTTAGTGGAGACGCCAAACGACTAGCAGATAAAAAGATTGTCCAGATACTGTTTTAGTGGAGCTAGACGTCTGCCTTAAGTTAGTAAGAGACTAAAGGTTACCAGGACTTGGAGTCGTCAACAAAGTTCCTCTTTTAGTGGAGACGCCAAACAACTTGAAAATGAAGAAGATTGTCCTTATTGGCACTTAAAAGAGCTCATCAGTGCCAAAATAACTACCAGTATGGTAGCATTGCACTACCGCATAAGTTAGTCACTAGTCCCTAGTCATGAGTTATGCTAATTTGTTAGACATAATTTTTATTTTATTATTTTTAGTAGAAAGGTATGATTTATTTCTGCATAATTATGTATTTATATAAATAGAGAAACTCGGTTGCTATTAAGTAGTTGGTCAGCCAAAGTTTAGTTTTTACAGGATTTTATAGAGGACTTTTAGGTTTTCAATGATTTACCAAATATATGTATGTACAATTGTACACAGAAACACCTCCCAACTAAAAGGAAACAAAAGAATGGACTGCCTAACTTCTTTTTTTTCTACCTACCTATACGTATGACCATTGGTAGGTTAAATGCATTAACATCACATAGGTAAGTACATACCTAAGGTAGGTAGGTAAAACCCATGTTTCAGACTGAAATCTCCACTACCGTGATTCCTGCCCACATGTTAACCAATAGGTGGGCACTCTGCTAAGTCGAGAAAGTACAGAAAGAAAATTAATTATAAGGTACTCTCGAAATTAATCAAAATGGCTCACGGCGTTATAGGCGAAATGGCCGGAGAACCGCATCTGTGTGTCTCGTGGAAAAGAAAATTACCTAAACGGAAGAATTTCACAGCTCAGAAGTTTCGCATATTGGGTGAACGAGAAAAAAATCTCTAGTTTATCACGGCTCTAAACAATAATCCGTCAAAGAGAGCATTCATAAAACATACAAAAGAACACACATAAAAATATGATTTTAAGACGAAACGATGAGATGTGACGTATAAAGAAGAAGAAAAAAAATAAGAAGAAGAAAAACAGGAAAACTATAGCTTCCAAGTGAATTAAAGTGGTAGAAAATCATGCACCAATTAAAGAGGTTTGACAGAGGGAACTGTAACTGCTGAGGTCCTATCGTCCAAAAATCGAAGAAAGAAGAAAGCCAGGATAAGGAGAAAGCCAGCCATGCCGAGAACCTTATTTGTTTAGGATGAAGTTCCCCCTGGGCGGGAATGGAACCCACGACCTAGCGCTTACCTAACTAGTCTGCCATTTGTTAGTTCAATTGAACTGGGGACTTCTGATTTGCAAGCCTAGATATCCACTTTTCCACGGATGTTACTCAAGTATTTAAAGAGGTAGGTATATTATTACCTACAAGTAGCAGACATGCATGAAGGAGATACTCGGCCACAGAGATTGTATAGTAATACTGAAAGTAGCAGATACCTATGCATGAGGTAGATACTCGGCCACAGAGATTGTATAGTAATACTGAAAGTAGCAGATACCTATGCATGAAGAAGGAAGGTAGGCACTCACACCAGAACAAGCAGGTCTACACCTAGGTAGGTGGTATCTACACTTTACATATCCATACAAACAAGGTACACCTGATAATATAAGAACTTTACATATCCATACAAATAGGGTACACCTGATATGAGAGTAGGGATGACTATAATTACAATGCCCAATGGGAGCTCCCGGCAGTTGTGCGTACAATTAAAAAATAATTACTACATAGGAAGCAGAAGGTGGGCTGGGACGGCTGGGTATTTAAAAATGTTTGAGGCATTCTTCAAAGTTTGCATAGAATCAAGTGGATGCATACATATACTTGAAAACTTCTTACATGGAATCATTGGTATATAATATTATGTACAAGACAACTTTGCCACGCTTGTGTGGTGACCATAAGGCCAACGAGAAGGCAGAACGAAACATGTGAGAGAAAAACGAAATAAAAACTAGTGCGTCGGGAGCTAGCAATGAAAAAAATTATGAGGTACAAGCTTTTCGACCTTTAGGTTTGGTGGAGAAAGGTGAGATGTACTAATAATCACGATTACGATACATGTGAAGGAAGCTCCTCACATTGAACTACAGGATGTGGTAGAAGAACTGGGAAAAAATTTAGATTACACACATCTCAACTACATATAGATAATTACATAGATATATACAGTGGGTATCAAATGTAATATATGGGGCTAAAAGTTTTAATATAAGGTTTAACATAGAATGCGGCGGATTAGTGCTTTGTAGGATTGTACAGGGTGTGACACTTGGCACTTGGAGCACCCGGAAATGATCGGTTCTTTCTGAATAAAGGCGTCAGACAATAGTTTAGCGCTTTATCTAATGATGCCTTCTACTTGTGTACATTGGAATATAACCACCAAGGTTTTTGCCCGTGCTTCGTTAGTTTCGCTACAGATTTTCGATAATCGAACCCAAAATCCTGGAAGCTGAGGACAATTTTTGGGGGGTCTTATTCCCATATTTTTCTCTCCCTATCTGTCATGGCTTTCCCTAAACCGTTTTAACAGACATACATACCTAAATAGATATTCATAAATACCTCTCTAGTATTATAATTTTACTTAATTTTCGAAAGGGTATGCTTTTCCCCTAGGAAATCATTTCAATGATAATTCCAAGCCTGTACGGTAATATATCGAACCCGCGGCCTAGCGCTTACAAGGCAGACGCACTACCAACTAAGCTAACTAGGCTGGCTGCAATTGGAGTTTAAACTCAGTTTTTAAGTTTATCTCTTCGATTAGGCCATCTTTGTCTAAAGAGTTTGAAATCAACCAGTCAGATTCCTTGATCTAAGTCTCAGTTTCAAACAGATTGACCGAGAGTTAATATTACTGTACGAGTATAACTGCTAAGAGTGCCATGCTAAGCCTTTAATGACGGGGATTTTACCCTCCGTTCGGCCACAAGCTAAACTCCTCCTCACATTAACCTCATCACCAAGCCTGAGTAGAGCCAGGAAAAACAGCAGCACGCGATTGCCCAGATGGACACCCATCCGGGTACTAACCTCGCCCAACGTTGCTCCAGTGCTCCACGAGGGACTGGTGCATTCAACGTGCAATCGCCGCTCGTTGGGCTACTAAAGCCAGTCATTCCGAGAACGCACATTATACGTTCAGGATGAAATCCGCCCCGGGAGGATTTCATACTATATACTGGACTCCACACACAGGAATTTCGTCAGAAAAGACCCCCATTTCAATGTAAATGCAGGTACTTAAACTGATAGTAAATTAAATTTGAAGGTTGTTTTCGTCAAAAATCGGTCCGAAATGTTCTGACAAACACCCACATTCTTCAAGGATTTCTCAGAATGTTGTATAACGGGTGGCAACTTGGCGTTTCCACTAATTATGAATGAGACGCGATACAATTCCGGGGCTTACCAAGTGAGATAGTCTTGGACTTGAGATTCATACCGGGATCAATTCACGATTGAACTCAATCCCGAGGAGGAAAGCGCAAGCATTAATGCTTTAATCGTGTGCTTTGCTTTAATCGTGCCTAATTTATTATCAAGCACAGTTTTAATGACAAAGAATTCCTACAAGTTAACCAAAAATATCTCTTCATGTACTAAAAAATAAATTAACTATCCTTGTGTCATCTTCAAAAGTTATGAAAGTTGAAAATTCCGTGCGTCAGCTACTAAAAGAACGAATCCCCCTAATAGTCGTAGAGGCATACATTTTATGAATACCATGCTGGCACCGGTCGCTATGCGCATTTATATGTCATAGCTACTCATTTTCCTCACGATAGAGGCATATATTTTATGAATGTCTCAAAACAAAGCACCATTCGCCACTACGCGAAGGAATTACATAATAATGTAAGTATAACATAAGACTGCACGAGAGCTCTGCCCCAACAAATACAACAATATTATGAATTATTTATCATCAACTGGATGTCTTGAGGACGGAATTAAACTTTGAAATGATTTTTCAAACATGTTGGACAGATTTAGCAATTAGTAAGTCCCAAGTTCGCATAAGGCAGTGGAAGAAATAGTTTTATTATTATTATTATTATTATTATTATTATTATTATTTTTTTTTTTTGCATTACCCAGATCCACCCGTATATTTCTAATATCAACTGTCAGTCAAATCTCTGCCAGTCAATCAAGGAATCAAGTGATCGATTTTTTTTATTTGGTTTGTGGACCTGGTTTTTTAGTTTCCTTTCTTTCAATACTAGTAATGTTGTTGTTGCTTTTTTTGCGTTTTTTTTTAATAGTAAAGTTGTTGCTTTTTTTTAGAACCATTTACATGTTCTCTGTCAAGCCTGAACGGTCAGATATTTGTTGACTCATTCCTGATGTTTGAATAGATTGTGAGCGGATCTTATGGTGTTGACAGTAGGGTTGGCGAAATTCCAGTCTATCCGAACTGAATCTGGAGCACGAATTTGTGTCTTACAAGTGCAACTAGAAATTTCCTTGTGAACACAGCATGGCGTGTCTAGTGTAGGTTTCGGACTGAGTAGAAGTCGTCAGCTTATTGAGGATATTACTTTTTACCGTTTTTTCGATCACGAATTTGTGTCTTACAAGTGCAACTAGAAATTTCCTGGAGAAAGCTCATGTGACTTGTCTGGTGAGGCTATTTAGAGAGGTTGTCACCTTATTATTTATCACATTACCTTTTACCGTTTTTTGGATTATCTGCATAAAGCACATGCATATTTATGTTCTTAAACTTTTTACAATCCTTATCCAACACATTTCTGGGCTCTTCTCATTTCTATGTTCATTATACGCATTGCCATTATTATCTTGGTAATTCTTTGTTATTATTATTATTATTGTTTGTCTTTATTTGGCAACTTTCCGAGCAGGTGACTTGTATTAGGCCCGTTCTGAAGTCATTATCACCACCACCACTGTCCAGCACATCATTGTTTATCTGACAATTTTCTAAAATAGGTAGATCTCTAAAATGTGCCATACGACTTATTCGATAGGACGTCTTCACAGCTATACGGCCGTAGACTTATCTATGTAGAATTGTAGATATTGTTGATCCATGTTGCCTTCAGAGCCTATGACCATAATTATGTTTCTTCATAGAATTGGATATTCCATAGTAGACTCGTATGTGACTCATTTGGTCTTTCCTGAATTGGTTTAGGTTAATTTTGTGTATGATTCTTGGTTACAAATTGATGACACGCGAAGACATCGGACTATCGGGGTTTCGCACATGACTAGTTTTGACTACTTTCACAGTAGGATCGATGTGGACATCGATAATTTAAATGCGATTGATCTGCTTCACGAGGGAAGGAACAGCACTGATAGCTCATAGCACACATACAAAGACTGGGAAAGATAAGAGACAGAATAGTCAAACTGTCGAGAAAGTAAAATCAATAGTTGAATTTGAAGGAACCATTTCCTGAAAGCCTACCTATAAACGTAGCTACAAGAAAGCGAAATAAAGGGACTTTTTAGTACAGCGGTACAATGGTACATTAACAACGGTACATTAACGAAATACAAACGCAGTAGAATAAATGTAAAAAAAAGCAAAAAAAAAAAAAACAAACCTTAAAGAGGCTAACAATTACCTACAACGAGGTAAAACGGAGCAAGATCAAGCAAAGATTCTAAAGGAAAGTAAAACACCTACTAATCCAACTATCTATCTCTTTAACTAACTGCACGCTCCAATTTCTCACACCAGCGAAGTTCAAAAACATGACGTGATCCCAAAAGCTCTCAAGAGTTTCAATTCACACCTTCCAGCCCGCAGAATCGCAAATCTCACACAATACGATTAGAGAACACTTCCATCGTGAAGCAGTAATTCTATTTAATGAAGAATATGCATTCGACCCCGGAGAACACCTCTAATAGCACACACAAATGGTTATTTATATATTTTAAAGTGTACTAATAATCACGATTACGATACATGTGAAGGAAGCTCCTCATCCTCACATTGAACTACAGGATGTGGTAAAAGAACTGGGAAAAGCGCTCGGCCCATATGAGATCCTTGGTATTGAGAATTTGAAAAATGTTGGAATTTCTTGAAGTAATGCTGTAATGGTGCTTTTGAATCAATTTACAAAAGATCCTACAGATAACGAAATAATATGGGAAATACAGAAAGTCATTCAAACTTTGAAAAAATATCTTTACTATAATGTTCGGAGAGTTGTAACTTTACTAAAATTAGAACATAACATTTAGAACTACCAGCTAATATCGCCAATGATGGTGTCCCTATTCACATCCAATAAAGTGACCATGTGGTCTGGCGATGATTCACATTCCGGTCTGCAATTAGGAACACTTCAACATAAAAACTCGTCCAAAAACACCAAAAAAGAAACACCAAAAAAGTCAACACCGTTAACGAGTACACAGTATACGCTGAACAAAACACTAAACATCCTCACAGACGTTGAAAAGCGAGAGATCCTTGGTATTGAGAATTTGAAAAATGTTGGAATTTCTTGAAGTAATGCTGTAATGGTGCTTTTGAATCAATTTACAAAAGATCCTACCTACAGATAACGAAATAATATGGGAAATGATCGTCCAAAAATACCAAAAAAGAAACACTCAACACCGTTAACGAGTACACAGTATACGCTGAACAAAACACTAAACATCCTCACAGACGTTGAAAAGCGAGAGAGAAAGTCATTCAAACTTTGAAAAAATATCTTTACTATAATGTTCGGAGAGTTGTAACTTTACTAAAATTAGAACATAACATTTAGAATTACCTATTGGAACCACCAGCTTTTGAAATATCGCCAATGATGGTGCCCCTATTCACATCCACTAAAGTGACCATGTGGTCTGGCGATGATTCACATTCCGGTTTACAATTAGGAACACTTCAACATAAAAACTCGTCCAAAAATACCAAAAAAGAAACACTCAACACCGTTAACGAGTACACAGTATACGCTGAACAAAACACTAAACATCCTCACAGACGTTGAAAAGCGAGAGAAAAAAAACGAAGAGAATAACATTCTCCTAATTAAATAATTATAAACAATAAATCACCCAGACGAAGAAGTTGAAGAAGTGGAAGAAGCAGACCAAGAAGAAGTAAACAAGAAAGGAAGAGAGAATAACATTCTCCTAATTAAATAATTATAAACAATAAATCACCCAGACGAAGAAGTTGAAGAAGTGGAAGAAGCAGACCAAGAAAACGTAAACAAGAAAGGAAGAAAAAAAAAAAATCAGCTGAAATTCACACAACACAGAATGTTGCACTTTATCTGTCTTGGAACAACAAAGTTCTGTTAGTCAATTCTCACCAATGGTTTTTTCCCTTCGCCGAACAGTTTTTTACAGTCTTCTTAGGGACACTGTGGATACTCGGGGTCCATGGTTCGTAACTACATGTACATAGTTTGGAAAGGTTCTTTGCCAAAGAATTTGATGTTAATGAAATTCTAGTTAGAAAACGAAATAAAGAACTTCATTAGATCAATGGAAAATAAAGGTCCTTCCCTATTTTCTTCTCTGATCCTCGATATGGAGCCTGTTGATGAAAATCTTCGTGTTCTTCTTATATGTCTAGTGTTGTGTCAGTTCTGGTGGGAGAGTTATGTTTCAGTAACAGATATAGCCCATTAAAGATACCAAATTCAATCCTGGTTGAATAAACAATTGCTTTATTCCAGTACAATGTTAGGGATAATGGCCATATCTGGGCATATTGCTTCATTTAGTTAGCAAGTTAGCATCTAGCTTTGGTACCTTTAGCATAATCTCATTGATCCTCTATTATCCCGGACTGTGGTCCCCTGTATCAACATTTACATGGTCATAAGGTACCACGTTCTGGTGATACTTGGTGATTGTGACTGGCAGATATAGGATATACGTTTGTTGGCAGTCTTTGCTTCTTTAGTTTTTTGTTTCACCTTATTTCCCCTACAGCTTCCCCTCTCACCCCTCCTCGAGCCATTGTTGAATGAAGAACCATTCCAGTTTCCCCTACTTTAAAGTTTTCGTAGGGGCACGGGGTCGACCCTAATAAAATACCCATTATTTTTAATGTTTCCTCTCCGGGTGTTTAAACGTGGGTTTTACCTATTTAATTTAGCATTAATTTTATGGGCAAGTGCATTTTCATGGCGACCTTGACATAGAAAGTGACTTCTTTGATGTGAAAAGAGATCGTGGCTCGCGGGCACCGGGGTTCGATGACAGGTCTTGGAAAGAATAAATCGGATGAGATCCAGAGGTGTACGATGGGTTTGCAGTAGAATGGTGAACTGTAGAACTCTTCAAAATGGGCCCTTGACGGCCCCTCAAAGGCTCGATCAGATCTACAATTATGGGTTCATGAACAAATAAAAACCATCATAAAGATCTTCACAAAATCTCATATAGGATTGACCATTCGAAAGTTATCACAGAACAAACAGACCAAATGCAAAATCGGCTAATTGAAAACCTACTATGTAACTTCCTTCGTTCAATAAAAATTAATAGGGCTAGCCATTCAAATTCCATACTATGCAGGATTTCATACTATATACTGGACTCCGCACACAGGAATTTCGTCAGAAAAGACCCCCATTTCAATGTAAATGCAGGTACTTAAACTAATAGTAAATTGATTTCTTGACCCCGCCGGGAATCGAACCCGGGTCTCCCGCGTGCAAGGCGAGCGCAGTGACCACTACGCCATGGGAGCTGACAAAATCTCATATCGGATGGACCATTCGAAAGTTATCACAGAACAAACAGACCAAATGCAAAATCGGCTGGCTGAAAACCTACTAGGTATGTAACTTCCTTCGTTCAATAAAAATTAATAGGGCTAGCCATTCAAATTTCATACTATGCAGGATTTCATACTATATACTGGACTCCACACACAGGAATTTCGTCAGAAAAGACCCCCATTTCAATGTAAATGCAGGTACTTAAACTGTAAATTTGAAGGTTGTTTTCGTGTTCGATGACAGGTCTTGGAAAGAATAAATCGGATGAGATCCAGAGGTGTACGATGGGTTTGCAGTAGAATGGTGAACTGTAGAACTCATCAAAATAGGCCCTTGACGGCCCCTCAAAGGCTCGATCAGATCTACAATTATGAGTTCATGAACAGATAAAAACCATCATAAAGATCTTCACAAAATCTCATATGTAAAAAATGTAAATGTAAATGCAGTTTCTTTGTGTTTAGAGACATATTTCAATTAGCATCTAATTAGGATTCCGTCAGCACTTCTTACGATCACCAACGATGATCAAAATCTCACAGCTATCCTAGACACAGACAGCCAGGCACGAACTTCAAGTGAAAGAAGAAGAAGAATCCGGGATTTCGAGCGAAATTATCCACTGAAAGCTAGTAGGAACAACATGAAGCATTTGTGGCGCGTCCGGTTTATCATATACAAGTTCTCACTTTTCCAAACGTGCATCTAAGAAGTTACAACTTGGTCAAAACCTGAACTTTAAATCTGTGTTAGGCTGATGAGCTCAAGTTCAATTGTAGAGACATATTTCAATTAGCATCTAATTAGGATTCCGTCAGCACTTCTTACGATCACCAACGATGATCAAAATCTCACAGCTATCCTCGACACAGACAGCCAGGCACGAACTTCAAGTGAAAGAAAAAGAAGAAGAATCCGGGATTTCGAGCGAAATTATCCCTTGAAAGCTAGTAGGAACAACATGAAGTGATTGTGACTGGCAGATATAGGATATACGTTTGTTGGCAGTCTTTGCTTCTTTAGTTTTTTGTTTCACCTTATTTTTTACTTTTTTTTCTATCACGAAGACGTGAATTTCTGGCCTGGTGTGACTGGAATAACTTTTTGCCTGAACTCTTCAAGATTACTGTATGTAATTCAATAAATGTCAAATGGTTTTTTTATTATAAATATTAATAATAAAAAAACCATTTGAAAAAAGGTAAACTAATCAACATAAATGTCTATTTAAATCAGTTTTTAGACATATTCGTGTGTTTCAAATGTCCTAAATATTATATATTGTCTCTGCGTACCAGCAGCTAAAAAGAAAGGTATCCGGAAGAGCGTAACGGCTGTCTCAACAAGGCTTTGCCTTTAAATTCTTTAGCAATTGTTAATGATTCTGTTAATAACTGAGATGGGAAGGAAACTGTAAGTTCCTGTGGATAATATTTGGATTTCATACCGTGACGTAAGATCCATTCCTTGCGAACTTCAAAGAATGTCTTTGAAACAACTCTCAATTGAAAATAACCGATCCCGAACAACTTTTAAAGACAGGGAACCAACAAGCGTATCATAGAACCAAAATAGTCCACGTCCACATTGAAGGAGGACTGATAAACATCAATAGTCAAACAGAAAACACCGACCAAAGAACCGAAGGAATATATGAAATTCTATGAGTGGTTCGACCAGTATTGCTACTGTTGTTTTGGAATTTACAATTTGGCTGCTGAATCCTTCCAACTTATTGTTTTCAGGAATTGTTCGGAATATTAAATCGGAGAATATATCTGGCCAGATAGCTCTCTGGCTGCGATCAAGCTGGTACTTGACCACTCCAAGAACAAGTGGAGGACCTTGGAAACGTATTGGTTCATTCATTCCGGGGCTTACCAAGTGAGATAGTCTTGGACTTGAGATTCATACCGGGATCAATTCACGATTGAACTCAATCCCGAGGAGGAAAGCCCAAGCATTAAGGAAAAAATGCTTTAATCGTGCCTAATTTATTATCAAGTACAGTTTTAATGACAAAGAATTCCTACAAGTTAACCAAAAATATCTCTTCATGTACTAAAAATAAATCAACTATCCTTGTGTCATCTTCAAAAGTTATGAAAGTTGAAAATGCCTTGCGTCAGCTACTAAAAGAACAAATCCCCCTAATAGTCGTAATAGAGGCATATATTTTATGAATGTCTCAAAACAAAGCACCATTCGCCACTACGCGAAGGAATTACATAATAATGTAAGTATAACATAAGACTGCACGAGAGCTCTGCCCCAACAAATACAACAATATTATGAATTATTTATCATCAACTGGATGTCTTGAGGACGGAATTAAACTTTGAAATGATTTTTCAAACATGTTGGACAGATTTAGCAATTAGTAAGTCCCAAGTTCGCATAAGGCAGTGGAAGAAATAGTTTTATTATTATTATTATTATTATTATTATTATTATTATTTTTTTTTGCATTACCCAGATCCACCCGTATATTTCTAATATCAACTGTCAGTCAAATCTCTGCCAGTCAATCAAGGAATCAAGTGATCGATTTTTTTTATTTGGTTTGTGGACCTGGTTTTTTAGTTTCCTTTCTTTCAATACTAGTAATGTTGTTGTTGCTTTTTTTGCGTTTTTTTTTAATAGTAAAGTTGTTGCTTTTTTTTAGAACCATTTACATGTTCTCTGTCAAGCCTGAACGGTCAGATATTTGTTGACTCATTCCTGATGTTTGAATAGATTGTGAGCGGATCTTATGGTGTTGACAGTAGGGTTGGCGAAATTCTATTACTTTTTACCGTTTTTTCGATCACGAATTTGTGTCTTACAAGTGCAACTAGAAATTTCCTGGAGAAAGCTCATGACTTGTCTGGTGAGGCTATTTAGAGAGGTTGTCACCTTATTATTTATCAAATTACCTTTTACCGTTTTTTGGAGTACCTATCTGCATAAAGCACATGCATATTTATGTTCTTAAACTTTTTACAATCCTTATCCAACACATTTCTGAGCTCTTCTCATTTCTATGTTCATTATACGCATTGCCATTATTATCTTGGTAATTCTTTGTTATTATTATTATTATTGTTTGTCTTTATTTGGCAACTTTCCGAGCAGGTGACTTGTATTAGGCCCGTTCTGAAGTCATTATCACCACCACTGTCCAGCACATCATTGTTTATCTGACAATTTTCTAAAATAGGTAGAGCTCTAAAATTGTTTTCCTTTTCAGTTTCTTTTTACTATATCAGATCTTTTCCTCACCACCACCACTGTCCAGCACATCATTGTTTATCTGACAATTTTCTAAAATAGGTAGATCTCTAAAATTGTTTTCCTTTTCAGTTTATTCATCTCATTCATCCCTCTTGCTTTCTTCCATTTTACATCCATCACCAACATTTTCACCCCTCAAGTTCCATCCCGAAAAACATGGGTGAACACAATGTAAACAACTCTACTCCTGGCGCACTCTATCCGAAATCGGGCGCACTTTTTGAGAAAGAACGCTCAAAAATACAACAAAAAACACAGTTTCTTCTCTCGTTCCGGGGGGTTATAAATAAAAAATGGGTATTTTGGATGAATGTAAAAAAAACTAAACGCATGCGAGAAAGGACGAGAGTTTTTTAACAGCTCGTAAACCATTGATCGTAATCATAAATATTCTCAAGCACACAGCGGGGAGGGCAAGAGACGAGGAATAAAATGGTTCAGCAGCCAATTTTTTTTACTCGGAGTATGTTGCTTCCTCAAATTGATCGAAAGAAGCGTGGTTACTCCAGAACAGCACTTGGAAAGGGAGAGAGGGAATCTGAGAAGGAATTAGGAAGTGACGAATAATTGGTGGAAGGAATGAATGAAGACTATACTAAAACAAATATAGAGGAGTTTCAAGACACTAATCTAAACGAAATAAATTTAAAAAAGGAATCAAATCAGAATAAAGACCTAAACAATGAATGCCCCAGGACCACGAATGAAGACTATACTAAAACAACTATAGAGGGGTTTCAAGACACTAATCTAAACGAAATAAATTAAAAACAATAGTCCGTCTCTTATACCTTTTTATTACTATTGTAATAATAAAGGAAGGACGGACTAAAAAAGAATCAAATCAGAATAAAGACCTAAACAATGAATGCCCCAGGAACTACGTAGGTAATGATTTCGACCCATATGAACCATTTTAAGAAGGTTCAATTTGACACTCTTATCAATCATGTTATTACCAAACGCCAGGAAAAAACTGCAATTAAGAGAAAATCCTGCCATTTCCAAATTGCGACCCATATGAACCATTTTAAGAAGGTTCAATTTGACACTCTTATCAATCATGTTATTACCAAACGCCAGGAAAAAACTGCAATTAAAAGAAAATCCTGCCATTTCCAAATTTTTAGCTCTGCAAAGATTTGGCAGGGTAAAGAAAACACCCTCAAACTCCAGGCAACATCTACTGAAAGCTATAATAAGGCATATAATAAAGCATCATGTATTTATCTACAGAGTATTTACACAATGTAATCCAACACGATGTTACACCTGAAAAACATACACACATATCTCTCGAGTACATAGGATAGATTTAGATTACACACATCTCAACTACATATAGATAATTACATAGATATATACAGTGGGTATCAAATGTAATATATGGGGCTAAAAGTTTTAATATAAGGTTTAACATAGAATGCGGCGGATTAGTGCTTTGTAGAATTGTACAGGGTGTGACACTTGGCACTTGGAGCACCCGGAAATGATCGGTTCTTTCTGAATAAAGGCGTCAGACAATAGTTTAGCGCTTCATCTAATGATGCCTTGTACTTGTTTACATTGGAAAATAGTAATAAAAAGGTATAAGGGACGGACTATTGTATTCGCTTCGGTGTCTGTCACTCGCTCGCTCGCTCGGTCGGTT
>NW_007378005.1:0-11462 GCF_000475195.1 Diaphorina citri | reverse complement strand
GATTCTGGTGAGAGTTTTCGAAGGAATTTCTCCACATAACATAAAAAAAAAAGAAAAAAAAAAAAAATTTTTCATATTGCTTCACTCGTCTTGAACCCCCAACCCCTGGATTAGAAGGCTTCAGTCAGCTTCATTTTGGCAGCAAAGAACTTTCACAAGCTGTCAACAATCACCCTCCTCCTAACCTACTTTATACGCATTCTTTTCGTCAGCATTTGCGACAGTTTCCAAATTTGTTTTCTTGAAGAGAGAGAAAAAAAAACTGAAAGCTCATGAATTTTCGGCAAAAATACCTCTCTCTCTCTCTCTCTCTCTCTCTCTCTCTTTCTCTCTCTCTCCCTTCCTCCATCTTTCTCTCATCTCTCGCAACGTGCCGTTCCTCTCATACCAATGTTGACCGCAACGGGTTGACCATCCCTGCCCCAGGGAGGTTAATAAATTAGGGCTAGGAAATCTTATTGGATTTTAGTAAGGCTTTTGGAGAGGCTTTATAGTCCAGTTTTCTACTGTTGTTGCTGCTGCTGCTGAACAGATATTATGTTTGTATGGTTGCAGCTACATATGCAGAATGGTATGCAGAACGGTTGCATGATTAGAACCAAACTTCATGGTGCACTGTGTAGTGGTTAGCTTGGTTTACTAAGGAGGTGGTTGGTGGTTCGAGTCCTAGGTAATATCTCAGAGAATTGATCAGGGAACGACATTTTTGTTACAAGCTGAATGCTTGTCAATGTCAACTACTGCTGCTTCTACTGCTAAAACTTTATTGGGGTATTGGTTAACGTAAGGTTGGTTAGCGCGGAGGAACAGGTTTTTACTGCTGGAAACTCTATCATGCAAAACGGCCGTTCAGTGATTGCCAAGAATAAACCAGCTAGAGAGTAATCAGGGTAATCACGTCATCAGTAAGTAATCATGTTGACCAAATCTCCCCAAAGAAAACTAGAAAACTTCTTACTCGTTAATGACAGAAGCGTCGAGCGTCGATGCAAAAAAAAAAAAAAAAAATGGGGCCCCTTCTCGGGGTTTACACCAGATAATCTCACGTCGATGGCAGCTAATCAAAACAGTTTCTCTAGCATAAAACTCAAAACGAGTACCATATTAATCAAAGTTCCGCAAACCCAAACAGAAATCCGTACATACTTCGTCTCGTGCAAACACGTAAAGCGTACGTAATTACGGGGAGAGACCGGACGGAAAATATCCGAAACGCCGCGTACGTATACCGCAGGGGGCGTACACAGGGGATTCTTCTTTTCACAAGAGATTGTTGATAGAGGAAAAAAAAAAGTAAACAGAAAAAAAGGTGTTATCGTACCGAAAGCGAAAAGAGAAGAGAAGCTGGCCGATCCGAAAGACGACGATTATCCTGTTAGGATAAAATACCTCCGCCAGCCCCAGGCGGGAAGCATGGAGAGCAAACTCGCGGTCTAGCGGCCGTACAAGGCTGGCTACAGGTAGGATTCGGTGCCGGGGCTCCTCAAGGGGAGTCACATATTCCTTGCTGTGAAAAAAAAAGAAAAAAAAAGTTGCAAAGAAGGGGCGATTGGTTGGAATCAGCCCCGGACTCGTGTGCAGCTGAGAACGGGGCCTGCGTTTACGCGTACCCGCTGATTTCCGCGAGAAATTCATTATCAGGCGCGTATGTTTGCATTTAGATTGAGTTATTATGTCCCCCGCTACAGTCCCCATCGAGCGCAATTAATAATAATTAGGTTGATATCATGAAAGTTGCTTGAGTACCTTGGATGTGAGAAGTTAATCGCAAGTGAGGAAAAAAATGTACAAGTTCGATATAAGAGCAAGTTCAAATGCATGTGTATTTGATCTGTACGGGGTATGGTTAAAGAATGGGAATGTTTTTTCAGAAAATATCATTTAGAAGTCATGGACATTGTCTTTTTTAAACTTTAATGACCATCAGAATCAATTATAAGTAATATGACCAAAGCAATCCTAGAAAACATGTGGAAGTAAAAAACTCCATCTTAACTCACATTTTGACAATATATTTTTTGAGGGGCAATGGAGATCAAATCAAATTTTTAAAACTATCTAGGTATATTTAGTCAGGACCATTATGCCCACAGAATTGACAGAATATCCCGCAAAACTCATTTAGGTACATACATGCGAATTTCATGGACTCATTAAAAGATCTCATAACCACCCAAAGATAGTTGTTCTTCAGTAGAGTTTTCCATCGATTCCAACCAATACTTCAAACACCTTTAGTGTCTTGTACAATACTTTTAGTGTCTTGTACAATCCGTGTTCCTTTTAATTCTTTTACTACACTCTATCATATACTTTTGGTGTCTTCTACAATCCATGTTGTCAAGTCATAAAATTTAGCGTAGTGCATTAAGCAGGGAATGACATTTGTGACAAGCATTTATGCTTAACACAATTAAAATTCCTTTTGGTTAAAGAATGGGAATGTTTTTTTCAGAAAATATCATTTAGAAGTCATGGACATTGTCTTTTTTAAAACTTTAATGACCATCAGGATGGCAACGAAGCAATCCTAGAAAACATGTGACAGTAAAAAACTCCATCTTAACTCACATTTTGACAATATATTTTATGAGGGGCAATGGAGATCAAATCAAATTTTTAAAACTATCTAGGTATATTCAGTCAGGACCATCCATGTAATTTTTAAAACTATCTAGGTATATTCAGTCAGGACCATTATGCACACAGAATTGACAGAATATCCCGCAAAACTCATTTAGGTACATGCGAATTTTATAGACTCAATATAAAAGATCTCATAATCACCCAAAGATAGTTGTTCTTTCCAACCAATACTTCAAACACCTTCATACTTTTAGTGTCTTGTACAATCCATGTTCCTTTTAATTCTTTTACTACACTCTTTCATATACTTTTGGTGTCTTCTACAATCCATGTCCCTTCCAATTCTTTTGCTACACCCGCTATAACCCCGTCTGTCCGATGAGTGCAATAATATTTATCTCCACGTTTCCAATACATCTTATCGGTGCAATTAAAGTTGCATCGAATTAAACACACAGACTTGATGTTGAGGAGGATCGCCCAATCACTGAACAGGTGAAAATCCATGTTCCTTCCAATTCTTTTGCTACACCCGCTATAACCCCGTCTGTCCGATGAGTGCAATAATATTTATCTCCACGTTTCCAATACATCTTATCGGTGCAATTAAAGTTGCATCGAATTAAACACACAGACTTGATGTTGAGGAGGATCGCCCAATCATTGAACAGGTGAGCAGCTGGAGGGTAACGAGTTGAAATTGAACATTGACTAACAAACTGGATGATCATTTCGATTTCGCAATCACTGGATTCATCAGTACCAATACACACCAATAAAATTTACCAATGTTATTTATTTATTTTTATTCATATGAAATAGTGACTGATTCTCTTCACTTTCATCACAATTCATATGGAACTTCACTAAGTTACTGAGTCCCCCATCAACAATTTATTTTTATATCACTGGATCCATCGATATCAATACCAATACACACCAATTTACCAAAGTTATTCTTATTTATTTATTTTTATTCATATGAAATAATGACTGATTCTCTTCACTTTCATCTCAATTCATATGGAACTTCACTAAGTTACTGAGTCCTCCATCAACATTTTTTTTTATATATACCTATTTGTCACGCAACCCGACGACATCGACATTTACGCAATTCGTTGCAGTCGGAAATTGGTTTACGAGTAATTACCTTTAGCGACAAGACCATTTCGCGATTATGTTCGCGGATTTGGCGATTTTGTTCGCGGATTTGGCGATTATGGTCGCGGATTTGGCAATTATGTTCGCGGATTCGCGTTCCGAATCGACATTTTGGATATTTGGCAAGCCTAGTCCTAAGGAAACTGTGGAGGAATTAGCACCACAAAACAAACACTGGCTAGGTTTAATAAATCAATGGAAGCAGAGTCATCCCTATGGATATACAATTATATGTAGTCAGTTATGTTTATATCACAGACTTTAAACTCTTTAAAAAAGACTTCCACTTTATAATCACAGTCCTAAGGATACTGTGGAGGAATTAGCACCACAAAACAAACACTGTCTAGGTTTAATACACAAATAGGAAGCACAAGTGGTGGGTACGTGCGTACAGAATTAAGTTGTACAAAGAGGCTCTTGGTATAGGACAAAACAAAAGAGATATCCATGGCGCTAACTCTAAGGTATATATCACTACGTGAACATTATGTACTAAATAGAAATACCGCAATGCAATTCAACACAATGAAAGGATATACTGTTTTAATCTAAGATACAATAATTATGTTACAATACGGAGGCACTTCTTGAAGATTAACATGGCTTATCTTGATATTATTAAAGATAAAGAAAAGAAATTAAAGAACACTATGAAACAATTGATACTCTTAATGGAGATAGAGATGCTTTAGATGCAGTACTTCATATAAAGGTGCTATAGGATGAGTATTTAATAGTACTAGTAAAACAACGAAATTTCATGGCACATGGTTTCATATTTCATAAACAAGAGACAGAAATGTGGAGGGAGGGATGAGAGGTTCAAGAAAATGGAGAGGAAGGGAGGGAGAGAAAGCCGGGAGGAAAAGGAGGAAGAGAATTTGAGGAAAGAGGGAACCGAAGGGAAAGAACAGCAAGAAAGATAGGAGAGGGATAGAAATGGGAAGGAAGGGACCAAAAAAGGGAGGAATGGAGAGCAAGCATGGGAAAAAATAGGAGGGAAGTTAACGAAAAGGGAGAAACAGCGAGTGAGAATTGGGGTAGGAGAGAAAAAAACACCCTTCCCTTCTTTCTGGCAATTGGAGTAAGCCCGCATGAAGTTGAAACCTAATAATGATTTACAGCAATCCAAAAAGTCCCCCGCTAAAACAACGCCGGACCTATTTAAATAGAAGGTTAGGAAGAAGAAGACTCGTATTATGCTTGAAGATTTAATAGAGGTACAATTGACCTTAAAACCTATGGATATAATCATGTAGCAAAGAACAAAAGAGGAGCTATAAAGATTACTGAGTAAGCACCCGTAGTACAAGCGTATTTATGAAGAATTGAAGATTTTGCGGAAAGATTTAGCGCAAAAGGTTGCTAATACCTTTGCAGTAAATCCAAATTTCGTAGCCATATCGGCCTTTCAACTATCACAAAGATTCAGGGCAAAGGTTGCTATAACTTGGTATTGCCTATGCCTATGCAGTGTCTTACCGTTTCAGAGAATGCTGATTCCAAGTTTTCAATTTTGCAGTGTAACACTCACCTGTAACAGAAAAAACAATATTGGTAAATTAGTAATAAAGTTGGTTATTCCACAATATGGCAAAATATTACAAAGAAATTTGTTAGGGAAATAATGAATCTCCATGGAATTTCACCAAAATACTCGTATTGTAGATAATTGTGAACATGGAACGATTTATTTAGTTCTCTTACTAATTTGGTGCGCGTCCAATTTACCAATGTTTTAAACTTGGAACCAAGTTATGTCATTACTTGAAGAATGTTGATATGGATCCAGCTGAATGCTGATGAGACGATTTTCAATGTCCAAAAATTCTGTCTACTTTGTCACTTGGGAGAAATTCTACCGCTTGGCTAAGCTGACACCAAACACTCGATCAAAAAGAATCTCGATCTCAACCGCAGACAATTCTGTGAACTTATCTCAGGGGGAAGAGAGTAGAACTTTGTGTACAGTTCTCCTTATGAAATACGCTCTTTGTCCGCGAATTTGACAAATTATATTCAGGCAGAAATGGTTTATTATATTCGGGGACCCAGGCCGATTGTTCTCGGAATATTTAGCAAACAATGGAATGGGACCACGCGGTCGTGGAAGATATTTTAGGATTTTTTTCTTCTTAATATTATTTTATTTTTTCTCTTCAAAACCAGATTCTCAATATCAACTTTCATTTTTTAAAAGCAAAAATATCGGAAGGTTTGAAGGTTGTTGGTTAGGGCCAGAGTCTCCAAAGCGATTTTGTTTGTGATGCTTGTGGTCACATCTCAAAGTGACTCAAAGCAGTTTTGGACGGGAAGTCTTCTACTTTTAAATATGAAGGCTCTTTGAATGAGGTATTGAGGATTTTATATGTGACTTTTGAAGATACTTTTATCCACGTTTACGAGTGCTTTCAGTGCTTAATTTTTTAGCGAAACGGCAAAGATCCTCCTCTAGTTGAAATCGCCATATAAGATCATTTGTGCGCCATGCCATTAGTTTTATTCAAACTATTCTTAATAATTCGAATTTATTACATGCCACCCACTTTTTGCCATGATAAATTCCTTATTAAAAAACCCGGAGTAATATTATTATCAAAACAAATAATACGAGTTAAAAATGTATTAAAATAAATACTCAACATGAATAAATCCATCCACGGAGCTCTTGGTCGTATATCATACCGACACGAAGCGAAAATTCTTCTTGTTCTTGGGAATATTTACATGTTTTTCTCTCTCAGGGTGGATGTTATATAGGGTGTTTGGGTGTGTACGGGAACACGACATATCCACTAATTATACCACCAAAATCTGAACATGTTAGTATTTGTGAAGGCGGAAACATACGAGCCCCTTGTGTGCCGTTTTTGTTTAGGGCTGTGAGTGAGTGTGACGGTATTTTGGGCACATTGGCTTGAGGCTCAAATAAAACTTAAAATGCTAATAATGAACTTATTCTTTACAATTTCAATTCGTTATTTAGCCATTAGCCAATCATACAGTCATTTTAAGATTTTTTAATAAAATCAGCCAGTCCAAAGTCACCAGCAGTCAATTGCATTAGTTGTATTGGCCTTGTGATTGCGGGGTTATAAGAAGGTTTTGGGTTTGGGCCTTGACGTAATATTACAGCTTTGGTCAAGGGACCCTAAGGTTGTAAGAAAGAGGATTCTTTTTTAGTGAGTATGGACTCACTGGTAAGTAAGGAGACATGAATCCCACACTCCCTGTATCAAAAGTTTCGGATTTGTGAGTTTTCAAGGAATTTCTCACCTAAAAAAAAATATTCTTCATATTGCTTCCTATTATAACACTCGTCTTGAACCCCCAACCCCTGGATTAGAAGGCTTCAGTCAGCTTCATTTTGGCAGCAAAGAACTTTCACAAGCTGTCAACAATCACCCTCCTCCTACCTACTTTATACGCATTCTTTTCGTCAGCATTTGCGACAGTTTCCAAGTTTGTTTTCTTGAAGAGAGAGAAAAAAAAACTGAAAGCTCATAAATTTTCGGGCAAAAATATATCTCTCTCTCTCTCTTTCTCTTTCTCTCTCTCTCTCTTTCTCTCTCTCTCTCTCTCTTTCTCTCTCTCCCTCTCCCTTTCTCCATCTTTCTCTCATCTCTCGCAACGTGCTATCCCTCTCATACCAATGTAGGCAATACATACAACATGCAAGCTTGAGAATTATAAATTTCACAAAATTAAAACACACAGCAACATCACAAAGCTGGAGAGAAAGAGAGAGAGAGAGAGAGAGAGGACGAAAAAATGGGCGAAAGTTTGACACGGTGCGCACAATGTGTGAAAATTTCTTTCTCTCTGTCTCTGTCTCTCTCTCTTTCTCTCTCCCTCTCTCTCACTCTCTCTCTTCCTCCCTCTTTCCCTCCCGAGAAAAAAGGAACAAACAAAACACATATAAATTTCATGGCACATGGTTTCATATTTCATAAACAAGAGACAGAAATGTGGAGGGAGGGATGAGAGGTTCAAGAAAATGGAGAGGAAAAGGAGGAAGAGAATTTGAGGAAAGAGGGAACCGAAGGGAAAGAACAGCAAGAAAGGTAGGAGAGGAATAGAAATGGGAGGGAAGGGACCAAAAAAGGGAGGAATGGAGAGCAAGCATGGGAAAAAATAGGAGGGAAGTTAACGAAAAGGGAGAAACAGCGAGTGAGAATTGGGGTAGGAGGGAAAAACACCCTTCCCTTCTTTCTGGCAATTAGAGTAAGCCCGAATGAAGTTGAAACCTAATAATGATTTACAGCAATCCAAAAAGTCCCCCGCTATCCCTTAGGCGGGAGGGACTCCTATGGGACCAGAGCTTTAACAACAACACCCCAAATCCCCCTCCCAATACATTCCCCTCCCCTAACCACCCCCCGCCCATTCAACCAGCTTTATAATGAATTCGGGAAAATTTTGATTTACGAGCAAAAACGCAGCCAGTTTCCAAAGGACAAATCGTTTGTCCGACTTTGACAACCGCTTCGAAAAGTGCAGGCCGTGAAATTTGATTATTTTTTTTGAAATCTCAGAAGCTATTGTTTCAAATTGGGAAAAAAGGGGAGTGAATAATTTCACCCTTCTACTTTTACATCCTGAAGGATTCAAAGGACTCCATCGCTTTCTAAAAAAATTAATATAGATCTAATTTCAGAGAATCCTTCCCATTCCTGTGTGTCAAACTGATTATTTATTCCTTCAAAATGATTATTCCTGATTATTTATCCCTGTATTCAAAATGATTGTTCCTGTATCCATCCTTAAATATTGTTATATTTGTCATACAAAATTTAATCCACAACCCCCTCTTGCCAGTTTTTTGTCCCTAATTGAAACCCCTTTTATCAATCCTTCCCATTCCTGTGTGTCAAACTGATTATTTATTCCTTCAAAATGATTATTCCTGATTATTTATCCCTGTATTCAAAATGATTATTCCTGTATCCATCCTACAATATCGTTATATTTGTCATACAAAATTTAATCCACAACCCCCTCTCGCCAGTTTTTTGTCCCTAATTGAAACCCCTTTTATACCGGCCACATTATGATAAATGGCCGCCTGGTTAATCCAGCATTATTCAGGAGGGTCCATTAATTATTTTGACCGCAACGGGTTGACCATCCCTGCCCCAGGGAGGTTAATAAATTAGGGCTAGGAAATCTTATTGGATTTTAGTAAGGCTTTTGGGCTGGAGAGGCTTTATAGTCCAGTTTTCTACTGTTGTTGCTGCTGCTGCTGCTGCTGCTGAGCAGATATTATGTTTGTGTGTATGGTTGCAGCTACATATGCAGAATGGTTTCATGATTAGAACCGAACTTAATGGTGCACTGTGTAGTGGTTAGCTTGGTTTACTGAGGTGGTTGGTGGTTCGAGTCCTAGGTAATATCTCAGAGTATTGATCAGGGAACGACATTTGTTACAAGCTGAATGCTTGTCAATGTCAACTACTGCTGCTTCTACTGCTAAAACTTTATTGGGGTATTGATTGGTTAACGTAAGGTTGGATCCAAGAGTGGTTAGCGCGTCCGCGGATTTGGCGATTATGTTCGCGGATTTGGCGATTATGTTCGCGGATTTGGCGATTATGTTCGCGGATTTCGCCAATTTGTTCGCGGATTTCGCGATTTATGTTCGCGGATTTCGCGATTATGTTCGCGGATTTCGCGATTTTGTTCGCGGATTTCGCGATTTTGTTCGCGGATTTCGCGATTATGTTCGCGGATTTGGCGATTTTGTTCGCGGATTTGGCGATTATGGTCGCGGATTTGGCAATTATGTTCGCGGATTCGCGTTCCGAATCGACATTTTGGATATTTGGCAAGCCTAGTCCTAAGGAAACTGTGGAGGAATTAGCACCACAAAACAAACACTGGCTAGGTTTAATACACAAACAGGAAGCACAAGTGGTAGGTACGTGCGTACAGAATTAAGTTGTACAAAGAGGCTCTTGGTATAGGACAAAACAAAAGAGATATCCATGGCGCTAACTCTAAGGTATATATCACTACGTGAACATTATGTACTAAATAGAAATACCGCAATGCAATTCAACACAATGAAAGGATATACTGTTTTAATCTAAGATACAATAATTATGTTACAATACGGAGGCACTTCCTGAAGATTAACATGGCTTATCTTGATATTATTAAAGATAAAGAAAAGAAATTAAAGAACACTATGAAACAATTGATACTCTTAATGGAGATAGAGATGCTTTAGATGCAGTACTTCATATAAAGGTGCTATAGGATGAGTATTTAATAGTACTAGTAAAACAACGCCGGACCTATTTAAATAGAAGGTTAGGAAGAAGAAGACTCGTATTATGCTTGAAGATTTAATAGAGGTACAATTGACCTTAAAACCTATGGATATAATCATGTAGCAAAGAACAAAAGAGGAGCTATAAAGATTACTGAGTAAGCACCCGTAGTACAAAAGCGTATTTATGAAGAATTGAAGATTTTGCGGAAAGATTTAGCGAAAAAGGTTGCTAATACCTTTGCAGAAACTCCAAATTTCGTAGCCATATCGGCCTTTCAACTATCACAAAGATTCAGGGCAAAGGTTGCTGTAACTTGATAGTGCTTATGCCTATGCCTATGCAGTGCCTTACCGTTTCAGAGAATGCTGATTCCAAGTTTTCAATTTTGCAGTGTAACACTCACCTGTAACAGAAAAAAACAATATTGGTAAATTAGTAACAAAGTTGGTTAGGTATTCCATAATATGGCGAAATATTACAAAGAAATTTGTTACGGAAATAATGAATGTCCATGGAATTTCACCAAAATACTCATATTGTAGATAACTGTGAACATGGAACGATTTATTTAGTTCTCTTACTAATTTACTGAGGTGCGCGTCTAATTTACCAAAGTTTTAAACTTGGAACCAAGTTATGTCATTACTTGAAGAATGTTGATATGGATCCAGCTGAATGCTGATGAGATGATTTTCAATGTCCAAAAATTCTGTCTACTTTGTCACTTAAGAGAAATTCTACCGCTTGGCTAAGCTGACACCAAACACTCGATCAAAAAGAATCTCGACCTCAACCGCAGACAATTCTGTGAACTTATCTCAGAGGGAAGAGAGCAGAACTTTGTGTACAGTTCTCCTTATGAAATACGCTCTTTGTCCGCGAATTTGACAAGAAGAGAGAGAGAGAGAGAGAGAGAGAGAGATAGAGATTATTCAAATGTAGAGGGTCTGCATAAAGTCGGTGTGATGTGGGATAAAGGTTTTACAATCTAAAACTATTAAAATCGCAGAATACCATGACGAACCTCCAAATGAAAATGTTGGTCGTCAGTCGAAAAAGATTCAATCAAGATAACATTTGAAAACATGTCGAAACTTATTATAATCGAAGTAAACTAGTCCAAAAGACAAAAGATTAGAAGAGAAACAGGGAGACAAGTATACAAAGTCTGTATGGAGTTAGATAGTGCCTAAATCTTTCTGGAAACAGAAAATATTATCTCAAGATTCCTCAGAAGCTATAGCACAAAAGCATCAGCCGTTAACATAACCCTGTACTTGTATTGTTCGGCGATATTTTTGTGTAGGGTTTCGAGAAACCTAAACACAAAACTCCACATCAACTTCCACAACAATGTTGAGCATTAGAACTAGGGTTGCCTTGAGTCTGTCATCTGTTTGGGGCATATCAGTTTCACAGCATTCTCTTTGACAG
>NW_007378004.1:150979-173095 GCF_000475195.1 Diaphorina citri | reverse complement strand
AGTGCAATAGTCCTAAACTAAAATGGACGCGGCACATTAGGGATCAGGAAGAGACCGCCTTAACATAATAATAATAAATGGCGTGAAAGAGTTCATACTTCATAGTGTACCTACCTAATGGGGGACGAATATTGTTCATATTAGGGGACGAATTCGTAGTGTACCTATATACCTAATAGGGGACGAATATTGTTCATATTAGGGAACGAGGGTACTTAATACGGGGTGAATACTGTTCCTCATAAAGGACGAATAGAGTTCAATATAAGAGGACGAATTGGATACCTAATAGAGATGACTAATTGAATGAGAAGATTCTGATTTTTTTTTTTTTTCGTCACCAATTTGTGGGTTTTCTTATCTTCCTATTTTTCGTTCTCTTTATCTTATTCTACGTTACCTCCCGCTTCCTGTAATTCTCTCTCTTCCCTCTTCTCTTTCCTCATCCAATCCTCTCTTGTCTTCTTCTTTGTAGTACCAATGTAATTCATCTTCAAAAGACATAATTAGGTATGTTGACAATGTTAAAGACATTTAGAACAGCGAGAGATTATATTTTCATAATTATTATTTTCATCTAACATTTAGAACATTTTGTTCTTTTTCTTCTTCTTGTTCTTATTCTTCCTCTTCTTCTTCTCCTTCTGCTTCTTCTTTAATTAAAAAATTATTTCTGTCTCTTATCAGGGCCTCTTACACTAGATAAAATTGGATTTCAGAATAATAATCCAAAACACCATTTTTTACTTTTATCCTATAGGAAGGAAAGTAATGTAATCGGGTCAAAATTTCGATGGTCAGATTTTAGTGACGAAACACGTTTTGAGGTCCCTAGAGCCTAAATGCAAAGTTTCAGCCATTGGTCCGTGTGTGTGTGTCTGTGTGTCTGTCTGTAAACAAAATATCTCGAGAATGGTAAGAGCTAGAGACTTGAAATTTGGTATGTAGCTGTCAAATGTGACAAGGATGCGACACGAAACTTTTGGTTAAGACCGGTGCTACGGTTGGCGGCATTTTACCGCTTTTTGGCGGTTTTTGGTGTAATTTAACAATATCTCGGGAACGGTATAAGCTAGAAACTTGAAATTTGGTATGTGGTTCACTAATGTGACAAGGATGCAACACAAAACGTTTGTTTGAGATGGTTGCTGCGCTTGGCGGTATTTTGACCGCTTTTGACAGATTTCGACCGTTTTTTGGCGGTTTTCAGCTATAGCGACAAAACGGTTAGAGATATTGTAAAAGTTAGGGTAAAAGAACACTCAAATAAGCATCATTCAATAGGATAAGGAAAGTCGTGTGATGTTCACACCAGATTTTTTTATCTGTGGTTATTTTCTCTCTTTCTTCCCCCCTTCAACCTGACCAAGCTCTTTTATTATTTGCCTGTTTAGATTCCTACATTCCTACAACCCAATTTATTCAAATCAAATCCCCCTCACAATACATCTCTATCATATCCCTTCTCCCTCTTTCTCTCTCTCTCTCTCTCTTTCCTCTATCTCTTTTTCTCTCTCTCTCTCTTTTTCTTTCTCTCTCTCTCTTTCTTTTCCTTTCTCTCTCTCTCTTTCCCTCTCTCTTTCTCTCTCCCTCTCTCTCTCCCTCTCTCTCTCTCTTTTCCTTTCTCTCTCTCCCTTTCTTTCCCTCTCTCTCTTTCTCTCTCCCTCTCTCTCTCTTTTCCTTTCTCTCTCTCTCTTTCCCTCTCTCTCTCTCCCTTTCTCTCTCTTTTCCTTTCTCTCTCTCTTTCTCTCTCCCTCTCTCTTTTCCTTTCTCTCTCTCTTTCTCTCTCCCTCTCTCTTTTCCTTTCTCTCTCTCTCTTTCCCTCTCTCTATTTATCTCTCTTTCTCTTTCCATTCCTCCTATCTTTCTCTTTCCCGTCGTACTGAATTTGGTTCCTATTCCTACAAGCTGATTTGTGAATAGGGTAGCTAATCTAACTTCATTGGGGAACACGGGGCAAAACGGTACATCTACTTTGTCTTGATTTCTTTCTTTCTTGATTCTAGGTACCTATGTAGTAGGTAGATAGGTAGGTAGTTAGGTACACCGAAACATTTGACCCATGATTTGTCTTCAAACCCCTATTCTTCAAGCTGACATGATTTTGTATGGTTTTATCTTCTTATCATTTCGTACACTGGTAATCTCCTTTATAAACAGGGTGGGCCGTCTTTTCCTTGAAACAAAAAGCTTGGTGTGCAGCCACAACGGCAACCATGGATCATTAACGGGGAAATGCTCACGAGGGATTGACTATAACCCTCCTTTCCGAGACCATCAACCATCACAGAAAAAATACCGAGCTCAATTTCTTCATTTAGCCTGGTGTAGTGGTCAAGACGCTCGCTTGTTAAACAGGAGGGCGTGGGTTCAATCCCAGCCGAGGTATGGAATTTTATCCTCATATAATTTGAGAATTTGACCACAATAATAGTAGTAGCCTACTGCTGGAGTAAAGGGACTTTTCAGTCCTATGCGAGCAGTATAAATAAGCACTATTATTATTATTATTAAGCACTATTATTTCATGCTTGGGTCAGAGCTGTAGTCCAAGGCTTCGTTGAGGACACTTCTATTCATTAGTAGGTATGGTTTGTTTAATATTATTTCTCTTTTGGGTCGGTACTAGGTGAGGGTCGATGGTCGATTCTCCGATATGAACGCCTGCTTGGTCGAGTGAGAGAGGTTTGTCCTCCAGAGGTCCCGGGTTCAATTTCCAGCAGAGTGCGATTTTTTCGGCTCTATTTATTTTGTGTAGGCATAACCGTGATTTGGTGCTAATGCTCGTTTCTTATTCTCTCCTTCTCCTCTCTCCAATTTTAGGACGAAAACACCTCCGTTGTTACAGTTTTGTCCTGAGTGCAATCTCACATCAAAGGCTTTTCCCATTGTATTGTAGTTCGGTTGAGACATCCCTTGTTGCACCCAGTAAGTATTACATGAAAGCATTTTTCAAGCTAAAAGGTCTTTTCGTATGACATATAGGTATAATCTAGCTAGAAAATAGCTCATCATTTACTTTATCTCCTCCTATCCCTCCTTCTTCCTCTCCTTCTCTCCCTCCTTCTTCCTGTCCTCCTCTTCCTTCTTCACCTTCCTCTTATTTTTTTATCTCCCCCTCCCTTTTCTTTCTTCTCTTCTATACTCTCTCTCCCTTCTCCTTATTTCTCCTCCCTCTTTCTTTTTTATCTCTCCTTCTTTCCCTACTTCTCCTCCAGTTCCTCCTTCTCCTCTCTTTTTTATCTTTCCCTCTGTCTCTCCCTCTCTCTTTTCCTGCTTACCTACGTCATTTCTTTCGGGTTTTGTCACATAATTTTGATACATTTATCACACAAAAAGAAGAAAGATAAAAAGAAGGCACAAGCATGCTCTCACGCTCTCTCTCTCTCTCTCTCTCTCTCTCTCTCTCTCGTTGTCTCCTTCTCTCTCTCTCTCTCTTCTTACACACATGTAGTAATGCTCGTACCACTTTTTTTTCTTTTTTTTTTTTTTTTTTTTTTTTTTTTTTTTTTTTTTTTTTTAAGGGTTGGATTTAGGGTGGATGATGCCTGCATACAGCTACAAAATGGGACAAAAAAGTCTCCTTTGTACTTGGACTATTGGGAGCCTTTTTACATAAAAAAAAAACAAAGAAATTCCCCACTTCCGCATCAGGATGCTCTTAAATCGTTGCTTCATAATTGAGATTCACACTCTGGAAAAATCTGGTAAACATCTAAAAATACTCGTACACACTCTGCGACGCAAGATGACGGGAAGATCAGATTGAAAAATCATACGTGTGGACGTAAAACTGTGGTTTTTACTTTCTATTACCTATTTTGTAAAAATATCATTGAAAGTTGTGAGCTTAATTCGATCGCAAGAAAAATCGTACCCAGCTTAAAAATTCGGTGGTCAATTTCAACTGACGGCGCGGCGCGAGGTCGACTATGTGTGTACGCAGCTTTATATCCGGCCCTGTTGTCATTCTTATATCCGGCCCTGGACGTGTCTTCTTACCTTTTGATTTTGTCCCCATTCATTTTTTACGAACTTTTTTCCGTCATGCTTGGTCTAGTATATCTTCTTTTCTTCTTCCTGCTGCTCCTCCTCCTCCTCCTCCTCCTCCTCCTCCTCCTTCTTCTTCTTCGTCGTCTTCTTCTTCTTCTCCTCCTCCTGCTCAACTTCCTTTTCTATTTTTTTATCTCCTTAGAACTAATATACCTGTCCTTCCTTCTTTCCTCTGTCCTCCTTCTTCCTTTTTATCCCCTTCTCTCCTCCCTCTTTCCTCTTTATTTCTTTTTTCCTTGACTCATATTCTGTTGTCCTCTATTTTGTATTCCATTACTTACCCGGGTGGGAAGGGGTTTCCATTTTTCTCTCCGTCCCCATTTCTCCCCTCCTTCCTTTATTTTCCCTCTTTCCTCTCCATTCCCATTTCTGCCCTCCTTCCCCTATTTTTCATATTATGAAACATGTTGTGCTGGATTAAACATACCGGATGGTCCGAGACTTCCTGCACCTTCGGTAACCTGGTGAAATGCTGGAGAGATTACTTTTTTATAAAAAAAAAACTTCGACGCCACCCGGAATGGAACCCGAGATCTCCGGCGTACAAGCCTAATGTGATACGCATTTGGGCACGGAGGTAAATAAAAATAGGTAAATAAAGGTAAATAAAAATATTCAAGGTGTCGCCAACCTCTTACGGGTACTTAGATGCCTAGCAGACCCTTTGCGAGCTAGCTTTTAGTCTGGGGTCCAAAAATATACGACCTAAAATATTGGTTCCCATAAGAGTGGCTCTCAACTTGTGCGACTGCTCGCGAGCTGCGAGCTACCAGAAAACCTCTCGCGAGCTACCGATAGCTGCTCGCGATCCACGGGTTGGCGATCCCTGAAATAGGTATTCAAACCGTTTACATTAACACTATAGGAGTATAGGTTATTTAGGTTATACCCCTCCCTCGTCACACCACTTAACACCCTATGTGGGTAACAGTTATAGCAAGATAACTGGTAGGTATCGTGTAAGGGGGGTATTACCTTCCCATTATAAGCCCCATCCCTCCTCCTATACCTATAGTGTTAACAAGATTTATTACTGAGCGACTGAGGTAATCCTCACTGAAACGGGTACTAATCCTCTCTAAATCCTGATATTACACCGCTTTTCCAAGAACGGGGTTAAAGCCTGATACACACCGCTAGTAGATGCGAGGTTAAAGGCTGATAATACAACACTTTTCAAATCTGAAGTAGACGAGGGGGGGGGGGTTAAAGAAACTTAACGTTAAAATAGGTGTAGGTATACATATTTTGAACTTTTCTTACAAATGTAAGACATTCTGTTTATCGAATCAAAGGAACAACAAAAAGTAATGATGACTCTTCTGGGATTTGAACCACAGTCCCCTCGGTTAGGAATCCAATGCCCTAGCAACTGTACAACTGGGACTGTCTTTATAGGTTGTTCATTTTGATAGGTGGGTAAGTGGGGAGTGGATATAAATACCTACATATATTGCACTTGTATCTTCAGCAAAAATCCAGGTGTTTCGAATTTTGAGTTTTTTTAATGAATTTCAACAGTAAATAATAATAATAAAATGAAGAAGGAAATACAGAAATATTATTTGGAAAACAACAATGAAATATAGAATCAAGACAGAAGCAAGAATTTTAATGAAATAAATCATTCAAACCGTTCCTGAAAAGTACCATTGGGGGTACTTATATAGGAACAAAAGGAAGATATCTTTACAGTTATATTAAAATAAACCATTCTCATTATTATTACCTAGTTCCCCTCCTAATATATGTACCTGGGTAGGTACTACACTAAATTTTATGACTTTGACCCGGACTCGAACCACCAGCCTCCAGATTCAGAGTCCTCCTTGCTAGCCACTACACCACTGAGGTTGGCAAGTGAATTTATTTCAATTGAAATGCCAGATCAGTTTTTTCTTTTTTTTTTTTTTTTTTTTTTTTTTTTTTTTTTATGGGCGATTGTGAAGCAGGGGAAGAGGGGGACTACGGGGGATAATATTATGAAGATTTCATTAAGTTTTTTGTGTGTTTCGCTTATTTTTACAATCACCAGCGCTTTGTTTTACCTACCCCCACCTGCCCTATCTCCCCGGATTTTTTTGCCCCCACCTGCCCTATCATTTGTTATCTAGTTTGTAATTTTCTTTACTTTTTTTCCCCAATCCGAAATTTCTAATAAATTTCTATACAATACAATTTATACAGGCATATTATACCTGTGTTCCATACTATCCCGCTATGTAGGTATATCCTTAGGGGAATTTTCGGTGGATTTTCATTCATTTTCTAATTTTTCTTCTTCTTTTTCTTCTTCATCCTCTTCTTTTTTAAACTGTTTCAAATTTCATTTGCGCTCTTTCGAGAATTATGTAGGTACCTATATGTACATATAATATGTCTACTGCTCTCTAGTTTAGAGAGATCTTTTTTGTTTTTCTTCTTCTTCTTCTTCTTCTTCTTCTTCTTCTTCTTCTTCTTCTTCTTCTTCTTCTTCTTTTTAAGACCTTTATTTTTATTTATTTTCAAGGAGGAAGAGAGACAGATAGTGACAACGAGAACAATAGAAGGACACAATATAAAGATTGATTCAAAATAAAGAGAGAGCAAAATAAAAATCAAAACAGAGAGTAAAAGAGACAAAGAATGTGTGAAAAGAGACAAGAGAAGAGCCAAAAGAGAGAGAGAGAGAGAAATTGAAGCGACAAAATGAGAAGTGAGACTGAAAGCGAAAAAAAAAATGGGAGTGAGA
Source organism: Diaphorina citri (assembly GCF_000475195.1). Classification (NCBI taxonomy): domain Eukaryota; kingdom Metazoa; phylum Arthropoda; class Insecta; order Hemiptera; family Psyllidae; genus Diaphorina; species Diaphorina citri. Next base: position 166,311 of record NW_007378004.1, on the reverse strand, counting down.
GAAGCGAAAAAACACCATTTTTAATCCCTCATGATTTTAACAATAAAAAATGATTGTTTTCCAATACTCATCCCCCCTCGAAGAGATGGTATTGAAAGGAGGGTGAGGAGGGGGAAATGAGAGGGGGGGGAAGTAGAGGAGAGGGAAATTGAAAGGGAGAGAATGAAACATTTGGAAGAGGGGAAGAATGGAATTGATGAAAAGGAGGGAGGAGAGCCAGAAATGAGAGAGGGAAAAGTAGAGGAAAGGGACATTGAAAGGGAGAGAAGGAAAGATTGAGAAGAGGGGAAGAAGGGAGAAGAGAGAAGATGAAGAGAAAAGAGGAGAGTGAAATGAAAAGGAAAGAAGATGAAAAGTGGAATTTAAAATGGAAAGAGAGAGAGAGAGGGGGGGGTGAAGAAGGGAGAGAGAGAAGGAAAAAAGAAGGAATGAGGGGAGAATAATGGAAGACTGAATGAGAAAGACATGGAAAGCGTGGAAATTAAAGAGAAAGGTGAGAAGAGGCAAACAAGTACGAAAGAAGAAAAGGGATAAAGAATGAAGGGGAAAAGAGGAGGAGGATAAGATAGAGAGAGAGGGAGAGAGAGAGTGAGAGAAAGAGAGAGAGGGAGAAAGAGAGAGAGCGAGAGAGAGAGAAAGAGGAAGAGAGGAAAAGGGAGGGAAATAGAGAGGAAGAGAGAGAGGGAGAGGAAGAGAGGGAGAAAGAAGAAAGGAGGGGAGGGAGATGGAAAGAAAAGATAGGGGAAAGATTGCATATGAAATAATGTACGTACTCTTTGGTACGTAGTCGGGGTAGGTTCATGGTAGGTAGTACCATGAAAACCTTTTTTTTTTGTTTTACAAGCATTTTTTAAATGATCTTTTTTTCATAATATTTTTCATGAAAAAATCAAAAAAAAAAAAAAAAAAAAAAAATCCAATAGGTACAAGCATGCAGTTAATGGAGTGTCACGGATTTTATTCAACTTTCAATACAGGGACGTGTAGCTCTTGTACATTACTAGGTGTTGTGGTTCTGGAGATAGAGCGATCAGTGTGTGAAATGTGAATGGATCTTGATTTTATAATATAAGATTTGAGTAGGTATCTATACCTATGGATTTATTGTATCGACACATAGGAATTGTTTTTACATACGCACTCTAAAAGCGTTTAATTTGGCTTTATAAACAAAGCATCAGTTTCGGTCGTTATTTTGTCTTATACAATATTTTTTGTTTCATAAAGCATAAAGTTGCATTTTTCCGTAGGCACGTCACACGTCACCTAGGATTTTCTATGGTTTAGTACGGGCGCTATAAAGTCAAGAGAGGGGAACGTATCTGGCTGAACAACCAGAAGGTCTTCAGTGAATCAGTGATAGAGAGAGAGAGGGAGAGAGAGAGGAGAGAGAGATAAAGGAAGGAGAGAGAGAGATGAACACCAAGGAGTGAAATTAAAGAGCAAAAAGCCATAAGCTATAAATAGGTAAATTATTTTTTGTTTCATAAAGCATAAAGTTGCATTTTTCCGTAGGCACGTCACACGTCACCTAGGATTTTCTATGGTTTAGTACAGGCGCCATAAAGCCAAGAGAGGGGAACGTATCTGGCTGAACTACCAGAAGGTCCTCTAAATCGCACCTTTTGTTTTTGGCCACTAAGTAACTCATTGCAGTGAGTGAGAGAGAGAGAGGAGAGGTGAGAGAGAGAGAGAGAGAGAGAGAGAGAAAGAAAGGAGAGAGAGAGAGGAAGAGAAAGAGAGATGAAAACCAAGGAGTGAAATTAAAGAGCAAAAAGCCATAAGCTATAAATAGGTAGGTAAACAAAACAGCAAAGGAAATTCAAGTGCGAATATTAAGAAGGTGAGGAGATTCAAGAAGTGGAAGGAAAAGGAGAAAGAGGTGAAAATCAAGGAGAATAATAAGTGAAAGATAAATGAAGAAGAAGAAGCAGAAAACGAGAAGAAAAAGTACATAAGAAGAAGGAAAGACGAATAAGAAATGAGAGAGAGAAAAGACAGGATATTTAGAAATCACAGGAGGGCGTCATTTCCGGATAAATAAAACCTCTTTCTCTCTCTCTCTCTCTCTCTCTCTCTTCCTCCCTTCCTCCCTCTATTCCTCATCTCTTTCTTTATTCTTTCTCTCTCATCCTCTCTCTTATACCATCTTTTCTTTCGTTTTTAGCCCGTCCTTCCTTTATTGTTACGATAGTAATAAAAAAAGGCTCTCATCCTCTCTCTTATACCATCTTTTCTTTCGTTTTTAGCCCGTCCTTCCTTTATTGTTACGATAGTAATAAAAAAAGGTATATATTATATATATAGGACGGGCTATTGTATTCGCTTCGGTGTCATCTGTCTGTCCCCATAGAAGGACTTGTCCAAACCTGGTCGACCTATTTATCAAATTAAAGGTCTTTTTACCAGGAACATGAAAGTGGTGGTGCAAATTTCGCCCAGAAAACCATAAAGCCAAAAAACTTTTTTTTTTTTCACATTTTCTCACAAATGAGCTCTGATCTTGAAATTTGTCGCTACGACCTAAGAACCCAAAGCGAGAAAGTTTTAGACTTGTCCAAACCTGGTCGACCTATTTATCAAATTAAAGGTCTTTTTACCAGGAACATGAAAGTGGTGGTGCAAATTTCGCCCAGAAAGCCATACAGCCAAAAAACTTTTTTCTGATCTTGAAATTTGTCGCTACGACCTAAGAACTCAATGCGAGAAAGTTTTAGATAACACTTCAGTCGTTATTTTAAGACCGGTTTTAGCGTCACCTATGTTAAGCTACGCCGAGCAAGGCCAATAAATGGATGGGTGACTTAAACCTTATATTGGGAATAAAGGGAGAACGGGGTCTAGTCTTGATTTTAAATCATTACATGAAAGTAAAATCAAAAAATCAAACCAAGAATGATAATAAACCGAATATTAAACAAATTAGGTAGGTATATAGGCATTGATTTTCTTTAATCACGATCGAATAAACTACGGGCTAAAAAATCCCCGGAGGGACGGGCCTAGCTTGTTTCCTTTTTCTCCCTCAATATCGAGATCTCTTCTTTATTTCTCTCTCTCTCTCTATCTCTATCTATCTCTAACTCTCTCTCCCTCTATTTTTCATATCTTTCTCCTTTCTATCTCCCTCTTTCTCTCTCAACATTGAGATCTCTCATTCCCTTCTTTATTTCTCCTTCTCTCTCTCTCTCTCTTTAGCATTTCTCTCTCATAAAAATCCCATTTTCTCAATATCTCAATATGGATATCTCTTGTACTCTTCTTCTCCTTCTCTCTCTCACCTCTAAGTGGTTAAGGTGGTAAGTTTCATCCCCCCCCCTCCCCCCTCCTACTCCTAAGAAATCCGGTTGGGTGGAAAAGATTGACTTTTGAAATGGAACTACTTAGGTATAGAGATTGAAACGTTGAAGGACAAAAAAAAAATTGAGGGATTGGTTAGAGTGTTAGAGAGATCTAGGTAGGTAAATATTTAAATCCATTTGTTTTAATTTTTTCTTCGTTCTTTTTTTTCTTCTTCTTCTTCTTCTTCTTCTTCAAAGTTCTTCTTGTCATTTTTTTCTTTTGTGCTTATTTTGTCTCGTTTTCTTATAATACTCTACTTCTCCATCGTCGTCTTCTCCTTCTCCTCTTGTTCCTCTTCTTCTACTGATTCTTTTTCTTCTTCTTCTTCTTCTTCTTCTTCTTCTTCTCTTTTTTGCTTCTTATTTTACTTCTTCTTTTCCTTCTCCTCCTTCAAAATTTTTACTATGCATTCTCTGTTTATTTATGTCCTTCCCTCTCTCTCTCTCTCTCTCTCTCTCTCTCTCTCTCTCTCTCTCTCTCTTTCTCTCTCTCTACTTAAGCTTTCCATCTTTGCTTATTTCCTTTTCCGATCGAGCGGAATGAACGTTCTTATTTTTCCGGTTATAATTTGTTGTGGCTTTAGTTCTTGTTGTTCTGTTGCTTTAGTTGTTGTTATTGTTGCTTTAATAGTACCTAGGTAGTTGTTTTTATTGTTCTTGTTCTCTTGCTTTAGTTCTTGTTGCTGCTCCCTTTTTACTTTCCTTATCCTATAGGAAGGAAAGTAATGTAATCGGGTCAAATTTTCGATGGTCAGATTTTAGTGCCAAAACACGTTTTGAGGTCCCTAGAGCCTAAATCCAAAGTTTCAGCCATTGGTCCGTGTGTGTGTCTGTGTGTCTGTGTGTCTGTGTGTCTGTCTGTCTGTCTGTCCGTCTACGTTCTTATTTTTCCGGTTATAATTTGTTGTGGCTTTAGTTCTTGTTGTTCTGTTGCTTTAGTTGTTGTTATTGTTGCTTTAATAGTATACCTAGTTGTTTTTATTGTTCTTGTTCTGTTGCTTTTGTTGTTGTTGTTGCTGCTCCCTTTTTTTTATCTGTGGTTATTTTCTCTCTTTCTTCCCCCCTTCAACCTGACCAAGCTCTTTATTATTTGCCTGTATTATCCTTCATTCCTACAACCCAATTTATTCAAATCAAATCCCCCCTCACAATACATCTCTATCATATCCCTTCTCCCTCTTTCTCTCTCTCTCTCTCTTTCCTCTATCTCTTTTTCTCTCTCTCTCTCTCTTTTCCTTTCTCTCTCCCTTTCTTTCCCTCTCTCTCTTTCTCTCTCTTTCTCTCTCCCTCTCTCTCTCTTTTCCTTTCTCTCTCTCTTTCCCTCTCTCTCTTTTCCTTTCTCTCTCTCTCTTTCCCTCTCTCTATTTATCTCTATTTCTCTTTCCATTCCTCCTATCTTTCTCTTTCTTTTTCCCTATCACCAGCGCAGTACTGTACCCCCCCATGCCCTATCTCCCCGGAGTTTTGCCCCCACCTGCCACCTGCCCTATCATTTGTTATCTAGGTAGTTTGTAATTTTCTTTCCTTTTTTCAACCCAATCCGAAATTTCTATACAATACAATTTATACAGGCATACTACCTGTGTTCCATTCTATCCCGCTATATCCTAGGGGAATTTTCGGTGGATTTTTTCTTCTTCTTCTTCTTCTTCTTCTTCTTCTTCTTCTTCTTCTTCTTCTTCTTCTTCTTCTTCTTCCTCCTCCTCCTCCTCCTCCTCCTGATCTTTTATTTCTTTTTTAAACTGTTTCAAATTTCATTTATTTGCTCTGTTTCATGAATTATGTACCCACGTATGTCTACGGCTCTCTATTTTAGAGAGATCCTTTTTTTCTTCTCTTCTTTTTTTAAGACCTTTATTTTTATTTATTTTCAAGGAGGAAGAGAGACAGATAGTGACAACAAGTCTCTTTCCCTTTTTCCCCTCAGGTTTTTTCTCTCCTTTATCTTCTTTCCCTTCTTGATTGTATTCGGTGTTCGAAAAAAATACCCCTAAGCTGTGCACTTTGGCCAGATTTGATTTTCCCACATTTCGTTTTGTTTTACATCCAATTTCCCCCTTTACTCTTTGATAGGTACCTTTTTTTACCTCTTTTTTTTCATGTTTTTTCGAACATACCTATACCTACTGCGATAACCAATTTGCCCACCTACACGACTGCTGCATTTTTTCTCTTCACTTATCTTCTCCTTCTCCCTCTTCCGACCTTAATCTGATACCTACTTCGTCACTTAACTTTGTTAGGGAAAAAAACTGTGTTAAGAAGCTCATTAAAATTAGATAAGTAAAATAGCGAGAGGGAGAGAGAGAGAGAGAGAGAGAAAAAAAAGAGAGAGTCAACGAAGGAAATGGAAATAAATTAAAGGAAAAAAGAGAAGTATATAAATTAAAAGAAAAATAGATAGGTAGGTTAAATGAGAGACAGGAGAGGGAAGGAAGGAAAAGAGAGGAGAAACGGAATTAAGATTAGAGAGAGAGAGAGAAGAAGAGGAAAAAGAATGGAAAAGAAGAGAAACGGAGAAGAGGGAGGGAGAAATAAGAGAAAGAGAGGATGAAAAAAGGGGGTATAGTGAAAAACAATGTCAAAGAAAGAAAGAAAGAAAGAGAATAAAAGAAAAGGGAGAGATGAGATTTAGCGAGAAGAGGAAATTTTGTTACGATGAGAGGGGATTTTGTCACACAGAGAGGGAATTTTTCTCCTTGTCACCTGATAAAACACCTAAAGCGACGTAATTATCCCACGAGGGATTTTGTAATACATGTTTCGACTTCATTAAACATTCAACAGGTACTCTAATCAAGGGACAAACAGCCTGGGGCGAAACACCGCCAAATTGGAAAAGCTGATTTGTGTCCCTTCAAATATTTGTACCTCCAAATTAAAATTTAATGATCCCGAAGGCAAGGTAAATCTAGAATTCTAGAGTACCTAGACGCTTGGAGTGTGTCTGAAGGCATGTGATGTTCCAAATAATTATGTAGTTCCAACCCAATTGACTAATATCAAAAACTTATTTACTTTTTTTATTCGAAAACCAGTTTTTGGGTTTAATAATAAATTCAGAGGATTTAGTATTGAGACAAAAAAAGTTCAATTCCTGATAATCCCGACCCAGCCTACACTCCCTTGCAAAATTCCACATCCCTTTTCATTTCTTGAGAAGAAATTTCGTACTACTTCGTCACTTAACTTTGTTAGGGAAAAAAAAACTGTGTTAAGAAGCTCATTAAAAATTAGATAAGGAAAATAGCGAGAGAGAGAGAGAGAGAGAGAGAGAGAAAGAGTCAACGAAGGAAATGGAAATAAATTAAAGAGAAATATATTAGTATATAAATTAAAAGAAAAATAGCTAGGTTAAAAGAGAGACAGGAGAGGGAAGGAAGGAAAAGAGAGGAGAAACAGATTTAAGAATAGAGAGATAGAGAGAAAAGAAGAGGAAAAAGAATGGAAAAGAAGAGAAACGGAGAAGGGGGAGGGAGGGAGAAATAAGAGAAAGAGTGGATGAAAAAAGGGGGTATATAGTGAAAAACAATGTCAAAGAAAGAAAGAGAATAAAAGAAAAAAGAGAGGTGAGATTTAGCGAGAAGAGGAAATTTTGTTACGATGAGAGGGGATTTTGTCACACAGAGAGAGAATTTTTCTCCTTGTCACCTGATAAAACACCTAAAGCGACGTAATTATCCCCGAGGGATTTTGTAATACATGTTTCCACTTCATTAAACATTCAACAGGTACTCTAATCAAGGGACACACAGCCTGGGGCGAAACACCGCCAAATTGGAAAAGCTGATTTGTGTCTCTTCAAATATTTGTACCTTCAAATTAAAATGATCCCGAAGGCAAGGTAAATCTAGAATTCTAGAGTACCTAGACGCTTGGAGTGTGTCTGAAGGCATGTGATAATATCAAGTTTTTGGGTTTAATAATAAATTTAGAGGATTTACTATTGAGACAAAAAGTTCAATCCCTGATAATCCCGACCCAGCCTACTCCCTTGCAAAATTCCACCTCCCTTTTCATTTCTTGAGAAGAAATTTCGTGCCTTCTTTCCACTTCTCTCTTCGCTCTCCCCTTTCCCTTATCAATATTGTTTTATTCAAACAGCAAGGTATATAGGCATCATGTTACATACAAAGGTAAAAGTAGGTACAGGCATGCATAATAGAGCAAAGCGCAGACTTAATATAATGTACACCAGTACACTGTAGGTAGGTACATATAAAATACATAGTAAGCACTATTTTTACTTTTTTTTTTCATCTTGTCGTACGCTTTCGAAATGTTATTAAAAACTTTCCACTCGAACGTGCTGCATGTGTTATCTTTACTTAGGAAGATACGAGTATCTTTTTCAATGAGAAACTTTGCAGGGAGAAAAGTTTTCCTAAACTTTTGGTGTGAGTTTTGAGGATGCGGAAATTTGGACTTTCCGGTTTACTGAGGACGTATTTTATGTTTTCCAATTAATTTTCTGTTGATTTAAAATTTTCACTTGCAAGATTATTCGAGTTTTGAAATTGTGCAAGTTTTTTTATTTTTATTTTTACTTTTTTTTTCATCTTGTCGTACGCTTTCGAAATGTTATTAAAAACTTTCCACTCGAACGTGCTGCATGTGTTATCTTTACTTGGGAAGATACGAGTATCTTTTTCAATGAGAAACTTTGCAGGGAGAAAAGTTTTCCTAAACTTTTGGTGTGAGTTTTGAGGGTGCGGAAATTTGGGCTTTCCGGTTTACTGAGGGGCACACAGTGGTCACTTTTGAATTCTCCCATCCCTTTCCTGCAATCCTGCTTGCTTTCCTTTGGAATTTTAGGGTGGAGACAAATTGGAACTTCCGCCCTTTTAGACGGAACAAAAGATAGAATAAATACAACATAAACAACATAGTATTACATACCTATTTTAAATACACATTTGGAAATACAACTAACAGCTAACTTCATCTGCTTGAAATTTGAAGTTTATGAATTACCTGTAACAGAGAAAAAGATTTCAATTAGTTATGATCACTTCGACTCGACCCCAAAACAACAAAAGATTGGAATTAGTTGAAGTAAAAGAAGAAGATTGATTAAACTGTTCTTGGATCAAGTGTACCGGGAGGCGCGCGAACGTCAAGCGTTCCAAAAGCGCCACACAATGTTATTCAGAGAAAACTGAGTCCCAGTTGGTGGTCATTATCATTTTAAAATCAACTAATCTTACACAATTTACATGAAAGCAACACAGCATTGAAAAGATAAAATCTAAAAGCCACTTCGTTTTATCGTGCTGATGTATAAAGGTTTCCTAGATAATCCTTGATAGGTAATATTTGAGAAGTATCTACCTAGGTACTCAATTTGGAAGTACAAACTACAACCATATATATGCATACCTACACTCGAAGCAACAAACTTTGGAAGTACAAACTACAACCATATATATGCATACCTACACTCGAAGCAACAAACTGATACCACGTGCCTTTATTGGCCTTTGAATTCAGTCCATAAGGCAGGATTTTGACTTTATTATTTTGCCCCTCAGAAGTCTCTCATATCACTGAAAGTCTAAAAGTTTTCCGAAAACCCATCCCGTGTTTTCCGCACATACAGGGTGTCCCAGAAAATAATGAAAATAAAATAGTAAAGCAATAATAGGTAGGTATACAACCCTCACTTACCCTGACCTTTGCCCCTAAATGAATTTTATAACCAATACTCAAAGGTGATTTTCGGTTCAGAAAGACAAATTTCTGATTATTTAAAAAATAGAAATAACGCTGTAAAGTGTAAATTGACAAAAGTAAAATAAATATAGGTATATATACATATATATAAAAAAAAAATCACAATAATTTTAAATGCCTGAATAGCTAAATGGTACCTACCTAAAGGCAATCTTCCGACAAAAGCAATACTCACATTTTATCCTCCAAAATTTACCATTTTTTGTAAGAAAGAGAACATCTTTGTACGAGGATGAAAACAGCCGGCTTTTTTTTAGAACCTCCACAAATTTGGTCCTCTGAAAATTTCGAATCTTTGGGGTGATTGTGGTACCCTGAATACAGAGAGTTATTGGATCCCTGTATATTCAGATGTATAGTTGGTGTAAACATAAATATTGCATAGATGTGCTTTAGTAAGAGCAAGTCTGTAATCTAATAATTGAGTTTCAGATGCGATAGGAGTAAAAGTTCAAAATGGAAAAGCTATTGGCAACCTCCTAGCTCCTCTCCTTCTCCTCTTCCTTCTCCTCCTCTTTCTCCTCCTCCTTCTTCTTTTTCTTCTTCTGCTTCTCCTCTTCTTCTTCTTCTTTTTCTTCTCCTCTTCTTCTCTTCTCCTCTTTCTTCTCCTCCTCTTCCTCCTCCTCCTTCTTCTTCTTCTTCTTCTTCTTCTTATTATTATTATTATTATTATTATTCCTCCTTCTTCTTCTTCCTCCTTCTTCCTCTTCTTCTCCTCCTCTTTCTTCTCCTCCTCTTCCTCTTCCTTTTTCTTCTTCTTATTCATCTTCTTCTTTCTTCTTCTTCTTCTTCTTCCTCCTTCTTCTTCCTCTCCTCTTCTTCCCTATGATCGTCATCCTCCCCTGACTCTTTTTTCTACTCCCATTACTTTTCTTTGCCCTCTTTCTCTTATTTTTCATCCTCCCTCCCCCTTGTCCTCTACTAGTCTACTTCATAATTCTCTCTTCTCCTTCTCTTCTCTTCTCTTCTCTTCCATTTCTCGTCATCACCCTTTCTTTCATTTCACATTGAAATATTATTTTGAATTTTGTAATAAACTAAAGAAAAATAAATAAATAATAATGAAAAAAAAAAAAAAAAACATAACCAATATAAAATATTATTTTTATTTACATTCCTCAGATTAAAATAAATATACCCGAGGCGTAGGTAATAATTCAAACGTGTTGATTCTTATCCTTGTACGGAATCTTGTAGCGCGCACACCACTTGTAGTACCATCCATAGGAACACTTCATATTGGTATAACCACTCGCGTGATATAGACTGAGGGCTTTCTGTTTCACCTGGAATATTGACAAAATGCTTCATTGAGTTGAGAAAAAAAAAAAAAAAAAAAAAAAAAAAACTCGTTTTGAAATTCCGATTTCAGCGAATGAGATTTTCAAAATTATCGAATCCAGCTTCTTGAATCCATCGGAGCTAAACAAAAACAATAAATGGGTAAATGAAAGGGGGAAAATGCCCCAGATAGAAGATAGCACACAACACCAGTTATCGCATCCAATTTTATTATTATGTGGTCAAATTCTCAAATAAGTGAGAATGAAATCCCACAAACCTACCTCGGTGGTGTAGTGGTCAAGGCGCTCGCCTGGTAAACAGGAGGGCGTGGGTTCAATCCCAGCCGAGGTATGGAATTTTATCCTCAATATAATTTGAGAATTTGACCACAATAATAGTAGTACCTAGCCTACTGCTGGAGTAAAGGGACTTTTCAGTCCTATGCGAGCAGTATAAATAAGCACTACTATTATTACTTTGTCCATTTATAAACTTTTTCAACCCCCTGTGGATTTGAACTTAAATATGTAAAAGCTCGACAGACTGTGGAGATGGGAGAAATCAGATAGGCAGGGGGTCTAATGACATTAAATGCACAAGGAAGTCGGGTTAGAGAGCGCATTACGGATTGAGTGGTTTAAAGTCTATATCTTTAAACCACTATACTTTCTGTGTATAAAGGTCTATGTACCACTAGGTATACAGTCTATGGTATAAATTCTAGGTATACCTATACCACTATACTTTCTATGTATAAAGGTCTATGTAACACCAGATATACAGTCTATGTACAAAAGACTATATTATCCGCTATATTCTATGTAAAAAATCTATACGGTAAAACCTCAGAACGTCGAAATGCACGGGGACTTATTAGATTATCGAAGGTTTACAGATACAAGCCTGGATAAACCCTTCCTTTCCCTTGATAATCCCTTTCCTCTTCAGATATTGGATTGTAAACCGATGGATAAAAGTATATACCTCTTCGAATCTTTCTACTTTCCTCATCCTATAGAAATTCCTTATCCTTATCCTGTAGGAAGGAAAGTATTAGGCATTAGATTTAAATAGGTAGGTACTTGTATTAATTAATTATATTTCCAATTTTAGTTTAAATTTACATTTTTTTTCTTTATGTGTACCTATTTTCCTAGACCCTCCATTATTTGCCTTCTCCCTTCTTCGCCAGTCTCTCCTCTCTCTCCTTCTCTTTTAGGCCTTTCTCCTTATTTTCTTTCCCCGCTTTCATTCCGTCTTCCACTCCTCTCTCCTCTTTCTCCTTCCTTTCTTTCCTTCTCCTCTTTTACTCCTCTTTCTTCTTCTTCTTCTTCTTCTTCTTCTTCTTCTTCGTCTTCTTCTTCTTCTTCTTCTTCTTCTTCTTCCTCTTTAAATTTCCAATATTGTTCTCTTTCACTCCTCTTCACCTTTCCTTTCTTTCAATCCTCTTTCCTGCTGTTCTCTCATTTTCTCCCTCCTATATTATTTTTCCTTCTTTCCACTTCTCTCTTCGCTCTCCCCTTTCCCTTATCAATATTGTTTTATTCAAACAGCAAGGTATATAGGCATCATGTTACAATGTTACATACAAAGGTAAAAGTAGGTACAGGCATGCATAATAGAGCAAAGCGCAGACTTAATATAATGTACACTGTACGTACATATAAAATATATAGTAAGCACATAATAGGTAGGTACATAAATTACATAATACACTCGAGTACGAAAAATTCGAGGCAAATAAACTTCAGCACTTTTTTCAATATTAATCTTTTACCCCGCCAAGTCGTTCCTCCCAAAATAAATCAAGTGCCACAAAAAATAAACAAACTCCATCCCACCCCAAAAAAGATTAGAAATCAAATTTTGTACCCCGCCTTTTATTCACTTCATAATTTGTGTCCTCCTACTTCACGTATCTTTTATTCTGTTTCTAGTGGACATTGCCCACACATAGTCGACACCTCTCCCTCGATTGATGTCGACTGACACTGTTCACTACCTGAACAACATAGATCCACATCGACGATCGATGTGTTGTGTAGACACACAGATTTAGACAGAAGTTCCGCTGCCTTTCTCACTCAAAGGATATCCTATGGCCGCTACCCGTGTTTTATGTTTTCCAATTAATTTTCTGTTGATTTAAAATTTTCACTTGCAAGATTATTCGAGTTTTGAAATTGTGCAAGTTTTTTATTTTTACTATTCACTTCATAATTTGTGTCCTCCTACTTCACGTATCTTTTATTCTGTTTCTAGTGGACATTGCCCACACATAGTCGACACCTCTCCGTCGATTGATGTCGACTGACACTGTTCACTACCTTGACAACATAGATCCACATCGACGATCGATGTGTTGTGTAGACACAGATTTAGACAGAAGTTCCGCCGCTGCCTTTCTCACTCAAAGGATATCCTATGGCCGCTACCAAGAGAAAAAATCTGTTGTAACATTTACAATATCTCTAACCGTTTAGTCAGTATAGCTGAAAACTGCCAAAAAGCGGTCGAAACCTGCCAAAAAGCAATTTCAAGTCTCTAGCTCTTACCGTTCTCGAGATATTTTGTTTACAGACAGACACACACACGGACCAATGGCTGAAAGATACATACCTAATTTCAAGTCTCTAGCTCTTACCGTTCTCGAGATATTTTGTTTACAGACACCCAGACACACACACGGACCAATGGTTGAAACTTTGAATTTAGGCTCTAGGGACCTCAAAACGCGTTTTGGCACTAAAATCTGACCATCGAAAATTTGACCCGATCACATTACTTTCCTTCCCATAGGATAAGGAAAGTAAAAAGCTCTGCTATGCTGTAGCTATACACTTTGTTTTCAGCCTTACATAGAAAGGTACAGATTTAATGCATGGTAGATAAATATATACCTATGGGACCTATGTAGGTATATTCCATGTTTCTATGTAAAAGGTACACAGGCAGAACATAATGTAAGGTACGGAATAATAGAGGCGATACACTCTCGGAAAGCTGAAAGTCTAAAAGTTTTCCGAAAACCCATCCCGTGTTTTCCGCACATACAGGGTGTCCCAGAAAATAATGAAAATAAAATAGTAAAGAAATAATAGGTATACAAGCCTGACTTACCCTGACCTTTGCCTCTAAATGAATTTTATAACTAATACTCAAAGGTGATTTTCGGTTCAGAAAGACAAATTTCTGATTATTTAAAAAATAGAAATAACACTGTAAATTGACAAAAGCATAATAAATATAGGTATTTAAAGGTATATATATAAAAATTCACAATAATTTTTAATGCCTGAATGGCTAAATGGTACCTACCTAAAGGCAATCTTCCGGCAAAAGAAATACTCACATTTTATCCTCCAAAATTGACCATTTTTTGTAAGAAAGGGAAAATCTCTGTACGAGGATAAAAACAGCCGGCTTTTTAGAACCTCCACGAATTTGGTCCTCTGAAAATTTCGAATCTTTGGGGTGATTGGTACCCTGAATACAGAGTTATTGGATCCCTCTGTATTCAGATGTATACCTAGTTGGTGTAAACATAAATATTGCATAGATGTGCTTTAGCAAGAGCAAGTCTGTAATCTAATAATTGAGTTTCAGATGCGATAGGAGTAAAAGTTCGAAATGGAAAAGCTATTGGCAACCTCCTAGCTCCTCTCCTTCTCCTCCTCCTTCTTCTTTTTCTTCTTCTTCTTCTCCTCTTTTTCTTCTTCTCCTCTTCTTCTTCTTCTCCTCTTTTTCTTCTTCTCCTCTTCTTCTTCTTTTTCTTCTCCTCCTCTTCCTCCTTCTTCTTCTTCTTCTTATTATTCTTCTTCCTTCTTCTTCTTCCTCTTTCTTTCTCTTCTTCTCTTTCTTCTCCTCCTCTTCCTCTTCCTTTTTCTTCTTCTTATTCATCTTCTTCCTTCTTCTTCTTCTTCTTCTTCTTCTTCTTCTTCCTCCTTCTTCCTCTTTCTTCTCCTCCTCTTCCTCCTTCTTCTTCTTCTTTTCCTTCTTCTTCCTCTCGTCTTCTGCCTTATGATCGTCATCCTCCCCTGACTCTTTTTTCTACTCCCATTACTTCTCTTTGCTCTCTTTCTCTTATTTTCCCTCCTCCCTCTTAAATTACCTGTAAAAAAAAAAAAAAAAAAAAAAAAATCAATTAGTTATGATCACTTCGACTCGACCCCAAACAACAAAAGATTGAAATTAGTTGAAGTAAAAGAAGAAGATTTATTAAACTGTTCTTGGATCAAGTGTACCGGGAGGCGCGCGAACGTCAAGAGTTCCAAAAACGCAAAATGTTATTCAGAGAAAACTGAGTCCCAGTTGGTGGTCATTATCATTTTATCAACTATCAATCTTACACAATTTACATGAAAGCAACATTGAAAAGATAAAATCTAAAAGCCATTTCGTTTTATCGTGCTAATGTATAAAGGTTTCCTAGAAAATCCTTGATAATATTTGAGAAGTATCTACCTAGGTACTCAATTTGGAACTACAAACAACAACCATATGTATACATACCTACACTCGAAGCAACAAACTGATACCACGTGCCTTTATTGGCCTTTGAATTCAGTCCATAAGGCAGGATTTTGACTTTATTTGCCCCTCAGAAGTCTCTCATATCACAAAATTAAGGTTTTCTACATAAATTTCTAGCAATAGGTATTATTTCCATTTGGAGGGAATATTTTCCATCTATTTTCCAGTGTCTCTGATTGATGCTGACAACACGTGTATTTTACGGTCTTTGTTCTTACTAATTGAATTCGAATGTTCTCGATCAGGGGATTCAGGGGGAGACATCAATAGTGATAGACGTCTCTTGTGTTCTCCCACTTCCTGTCTTGAGTTGAGGTCGACACTAAGTTTAGGGGTAGATTTTGTCTGATTCCATCGAATCCAGATTGATTAAAAAAAAAAAAAAAAAAAAAAATTTTTAAAATTTCCTTTTTGTGGAAAGGGGTTTTTAAATTTTTGAAA
>NW_007378004.1:111882-150603 GCF_000475195.1 Diaphorina citri | reverse complement strand
GATTACGAAAATGGTGGTGCAAATTTTGTCCAGAAAACCTTAAAGCCAAAAAACCAAAAAAACTGGTTTTTGGAGGATTTTTTCACATTTTCTTACATAAATGAGCTCTGATCTCGAAATTTGTCGCGACGACCTGTGAACTCAAAGCGAGAAAGTTTTAGATAACACTTCAGTCGATCATTTAAGACCGGTTTTAGCGTCATCTATGTTAAGCTACGCCGAGCAAGGCCAATAAATGGATGGGTGACTTGAACATTATATTGGGAATAAAGGGAGAACGGGCTCTAGTCTTGATTTTAAATCATTACATAAAAGTAAAACCAAAAAAACAAATCAAGAATAATAATAAACTGAATATTAAATAAAATAGGTAGGTACATAAATATTGATTTTCCTTAACCAAGATCGAAAAATTCCCGGAGGGACGGGCCCCGCTTGTTATTTTCCGCTCTAATGAAAGAGTTCAAATATGCGTTGCCTGTGAGGGAGCTTTGCTCGGGACATTTGATGTGACGTCTTCGCCTACGGGAGCGTATGCCGTGACGTCAAACTTCACGATTTACCTGTATTTTTTAAATCGATTTATCTCGGTATCTAGAAGTCGTAGAAGAAAAAGAAAAATTCCGTTGGTCCTCATTTTTCCTGCTCTATGACTTTGAAACATCACCCAAGTAAGCGCAACTGATCTATTGTATTACCTATTGTATAAGTTGTATTAAATTTTAATGTATTAGGTTAGGTAGGTACTCGCAGGTTCCTAGGTCGAAGGATATACTGAACCATAACGTCGATTTGAAGTAGATAAGTTAAGTGTACCATTTATTCGCCCACCTAAAAAACTTACCATTTATTGGCCCACCTGTACCATACGCCACATAAGTCTGAACTGGACGAACTTTTTCAAGATCCAATTTCATCAAAAGAAAGGGCTTAAAGACTGCTAGCGAACCAGTGCTATTCAAAAATTGTAGTCATAAAAACAAAAATTAGAAAAATAAATGTGGGCAGGTGGGCCAATAAATGGTACGTTTTTTAGATGGGCGAATAAATGGTACACTTACCCTATACAGTCTATGGTATGAATTCTAGGTATATACCACTATACTTTCTATGTATAAAGCTCTATGTAACACCAGATATACAGTCTATGTACAAAAGACCATATATCCGCTATATTCTATGTATCCCCGGACGGGAATCGAACCCGCGGCCTAGCGCTTACAAGGCAGACGCACTACCAACTAAGCTAACCAGTCTTATATGCTGGCAGTATAAACACGGTATCAAATTCAATTCTATTATATATTCTATTCTATTGTTATTTCTACCTCCATGCTTGGTTTGTTAAAGGTCTTCTCATTTCTTCCTTACACTCTCTTCCTCCTGACTCTCTCTCTCCCTCTTCTTTCTCCGTTTTCTAAAATTTACATCTCAATAACAACAATAACATTTCTCCAAATCCCTTCTCTTTCTTCTTCTTCTTCTTCTTCTTCTTCTTCTCCTTCTTCTTCTTCTTCTCCTTCTTCTTCGTCTTCTTCTTGTCTACCTCTCTCTCCCCATTTTCTTCGTCTTAATTCTCTCATCCCTTCCCTACTCATATTTTTCTCCGTCTGTTTCCATACGTCCTCCTTTATTGTGTATTTTCCTAGACCCTACCTTTATTTGCCTTCTTTTCCTATTCACACCCCTTTCTTCGCCAGTCTCTCCTCTCTCTCCTTCTCTTTTAGGCCTTTCTCCTTATTTTCTTTCCCCGCTTTCATTCCGTCTTCCACTCCTCTTTCTCCTTCCTTTCTTTCCTTCTCCTCTTTTACTCCTTCTTCTTCTTCTTCTTCTTCTTCTTCTTCTGAATTTGAGAGAAGAGATTTGGAGGGAAAGAAGGAAGAAAACAAGACTGAGAGAAAGAAACATTGAGAGAGGAAAGAAAGAAGAAGAAATGACTGGAAGGAAAGAAGGAAGTATTGGGAAGGAAAGAGTGAAAAAATAAGAAGGAGATTAAAAAAAGAGAGAGGACAGGAAGGATTAGGGGAAGGAGGCCAAATGGAGACAGTTGACAAGACGTGTTGAAGAAATAGGGGAAGGGGGCCGAATAGGGGACGCGGGCCGAAATGGGGACAGTTGAAGAAGACGTGTTGAGACAAAGTAGAACGTGGAGTTGAATGAAAATCAAACAATGCGTGACAGACATGACAGGCGTGACAGTGCATGACAGACTGTGTGACAGTCAAGTTGGTGGATTGGATAGCTATAAAAAAGGAAAAAATACGACATTTTTTTTTTTGCTAGGATTTCAACCCGCTTTTGGAAGAAGCTAGATAGAAACACACTACCCTCTCATCACGTAAGCTCATGTGAGCTCATGGGAAGTCATAAAAATGTGGTTCAAAGTTCTCCCATAATATAAGTAGGTATAGTAGGTGATTTCGTTTACAATAGCTACACTGCCCTCAAATCATGTGAGCTAACGTGACGTGCAGGGCACTGTGTTTCTACCTTTAATATAAAATACTTCTCACCACCTAAATTTTAGCGAATGGTTACTAGTTAGGTACTACGATGCTCGGAAATTTTCTAAAAATAAAGATGAAAGTCATAGAAATTCAAAAGAGGGAAAAAAATCTAAATTGAAAGACCTCTATGCACACACACTTCTGGAGTAAAAAAGAGGGAAAGACGACACATAGAAATTAATTCCCGTATATAGAGGATTTTTTCCCTTTGAAAGCGGGAGGGGAAAGTTTACCTTAGCACCGGAGTGCAGATTAGATACGGGCTCTTTTTCGCCCCTCCTTTCTCCCTCTCTATAATCTTTTCTCCCCCTCGATGCTCTTTTCTCCCTCTTCCTCTCCCCTTTTTCTCTCTCAAAAGAAAGCTATTTTCAAAAAAAGGAGCAATTTATTTTCAAGTACCCACCTTTTTTTCCCCATCTCCAACTCTCTTGTCTGCTTATGAAAAAAAAGTCGATCCGGAAAGAAAAAGAGAGAACCTTTAGAGGAGACTCTCTCCTTCTTTTCAAGGAGGGGAAAAATATGAAGAATTTAATTAAAAAGAAGGTCATAAGAGGTAAAAAAAAGGTGACGCTTGAAAGTAGAAACCATCGAGAAATGTCGTTTCATTACTGAGGACAATGTGAACCAGAAATTGTATCTGCATACCATCAAAATGTTGACTGGTGGTTAGGTAGTCTCCTAAGTACCTACCCACTTACTTACGCGTACCAATTGGGAAAAAAATGAAGAAGAAGGAGAAGAAGATGGAAGAGCTAGTGGTTGGATGGAAGAGCTCCTTCAGGAGAACCCTGCCACTAGAACCTGTATTATATTCACTTTAAATATTTATTTATTTATTTATTTATTTATTTATTTATTTGATTACCCGCTAAGCATCACGGCCATGTGTGACACTTTAAATAAATACCTACTCGTAATGGGCTTTCCTCTTCTGGGCTTTCAAGATAGCAACGAGTGTCCATGATAAAAAGTATTTATGACGCCATGACGCCATGTCTAATTAATGTATTGACCGTTGCAATGAACTCTCAAGAATACGTAAGATTAAATAAATAAATTACAATTTTATTAGGTACCTACTGACAATTGTCAGCTCCGACTTCTGACGTTTCAGTCAAAAAAATTCTAACCATAGGTTAATTTTGTATGAGCGCCTTATATCTCTCTGATTATGCAATGCGCGAAGCAATGAGCGTTGGTGGAGACGCCTCCTGCACTAAACTAATACCCAGACCTAAATACCTACCTACCTATAATCGCTTCCTGACCTACCTAGCCCTTATCAGAAATGAGAAATGAGAAAGGAACTACCTGGGGTACAATTTGCCTAAAATAATAATAATAGTGCTTTACCAGGCGAGCGCCTTGACCACTACACCACCGATGTAGGTACCTACCGTGTAAAATAATGGGTAACCCTTATAAAATTTCCATTTTGCCTTCATACAGATTTTTTAAGGTGGATCATCCCAAACCCCCCTACCTACATTCGTGATGTAGTACTAAGGGTAAAGTCAATTTTGCAATAAAACGTGTTTTTGGAGGGGGAGGAGGAGGGGGGGGGGGGGGGAGAGAGGTGAGAGTGGATTTGTCCAGAAGGCGGGTTTGTGGGGGGGGGGGCGTACGGGGGGGGGGCGTGACGGGCGTGACTTCTTTCTGAACGTAGGTATTCATCAATATTATTAGTTAGATAGGTAAGTGTGTACCTACATACATAGGTAAGTGTGTACCTACTTACTCATTTTGTTATGCTTAGGCCAGCCACTCACTATCAGGTAGACCTAACAGGTGCGGCTGAAATGTCCGCCTGTCAGGTCTACCTGATGAGCACACACACTATCAGGTACATCTGACAGACGGAGATATAAGGCTAGAGAGAGAGAGAGAGAGAGAGAGAGAGAGAGAGAGAGATAAAGAGAGAAAGAGGTAGAGAGAAAAAGAGAATAGGCATCTGGAGAAATAGGAAAAGTACGAGGCATGAAGAGAAGATGTGATAAGGAGAAGAAGTAGGTGAAATGAGAAAAAGGAGGGGAGGATAAGGAGGAGAAGAAATAGGGGAAATGAGAAGAAGGAGGGGAGGATAAGGAGGAGAAGAAGGAGGGGAAATGAGAAGAAGGAGGGGAGGATAAGGAGGAGAAGAAGGAGGGGAAATGAGAAGAAGGAGGGGAGAATAAGGAGGAGAAGAAGTAGGGGAAAGGAGAAGAAGGAGGGGAAAGGAGAAGAAGGAGGGGAGAATAAGAAGGAGAAGAAGTAGGAGAAATGAGAAGAAGGAGGGGAGGAGAAAAAGTAGGGGAAATGAGAAGAAGGAGGGGAGGAGAAGGAGGAGAAGAAATAGGGGAAATGAGAAGAAGGAGGGGAGGATAAGGCCTAACACTACATTTAAATTCAATTCTGTTCAGGATTACGTTTTTTTTCTATGTTATTTTCAGTTGCTTCTCTAACCTTACCCTTATTCTTATCATCTTTTCATCAGCAGGTATTTGTGTTCCGTTATTTATTTTGTGTATCCTGAACACATCCAAGTTCTTTTCTTCTACAGTTTTCTCCGGGATAGGTATCTCTATCTATTTTTCCTTACTTTTGTCTTTACTATATTCTTACACTATTGTTTTTTTTTCAGCATTATCTATTTCAAAAGTTTATTCTCTTCCCAACTCGTTGAAGAATGTGTTTGCAAACCAATAGTTTACATTGTCGGCAGTGGAGTATATCAAACCTTTCTAAAATTCTATGAAGGAAGTGAATTGGGCCAGCCTGGTTTTGCTTGAAGCTTGGAGGGCTCGCTACTCTCCATCCAAGCTAACACCTAGGTAGACGCGCTATACCTATGACTCCAAAGTAGGAGCGCCTTGTAAAACTTAGGTCCACCACTGGCAAACTTTCTTCTTTTAGGTAAGAGATAAGGAATTCTCGAAAACCTCTTTTTTTTCTTCAAATCATAAAAAAGATCTATTTACTGTCTGCCACGGCCAGCCTAGTTAGCTTAGTTGGTAATTAGGTCCACCACTGGCAAACTTTCTTCTTTTAGGTAAGAGATAAGGAATTCTCGAAAACCTCTTTTTTTTCTTCAAATCATAAAAAAAGATCTATTTATTGTCTACTTTTATCTACCCCTGCCCTTTTCTTCTTTTTCCCTTTCAGCATAACCGAACTAACAAACTCCTCACATCCACCACTGGTCTCTATCTCAATATCTATTCTACCACGTCCCTGCTTTTATCGGAAAAGGTTTCCCTCGAAGCATTTCCTTACATTCCTGCTCATAACCTGGAATCCTGCTGGCGATGTGTTTTCCAAAATATGGGGAACGGGAACAGTAGGGGATTATCTTAATAGATCTCACACGTGCTTTTGATATTGTGAAACGGGATAACATTATCCCCACTATGCTTGTTAGTGGAAGTTTATTTCGGGATTCTTCTATTGTGGCATTTTGTAAATAGACCGAGTATTTTGTGGTGTTTTCCAAGTAGACTATCCAACCTTTTGAAAGGTTTATTTTGGTAATGTTTCAGGGAGGGGTGCTCTCTCCTGCCTTCTGGTATTGTTAGGTAGGTATGGTTTTTCTGAGAGGAATTGAGTTTCCAAACCTATATGGAGATTTTATATTGGTGGAAGAAGAAAAATAAGAAGGAGGAGAGAAACAAGGAGAAGAGATAATTGAGGAGTGAGTTGGTAAGTGAGAAAATAATAAATTGCTTTAAAAAAACCGGTCGATGTCCTCCCTATCACAAAATCACAAAAAAATACCAAATCCGTTCTTGGAGAGAGAGAGAGGGAGAGAGAGGGAGAAAGAGAGGAGAGAGAGGGAGAGAGTTCTTCACCTGTCTTCCTTCTCTCTTCGATTTCGGGACGATAAGACCATAGCTGTTACAGTTCCCTCTGTCAAACCTCTTAAAAAAAAAAAAAATACTGTCTGCCTTTATCTACCCCTGCCCTTTTCTTCTTTTTCCCTTTGAGCATAACCGAACTAACAAATTCCTCACATCCACCACTGGCCTGTATCTCAATATCTATTCTACCACGTCCCTGCTTTTATCGGAAAAGGTTTCCCTCGAAGCATTTCCTTACATTCCTGCTCATATCCTGGAATCCTGCTGGCGATGTGTTTTCCAAAATATGGGGAACGGGAACAGTAGGGGATTATCTTAATAGATCTCACACGTGCTTTTGATATTGTGAAACGGGATAACATTATCCCCACTATGCTTGTTAGTGGAAGTTTATTTCGGGATTCTTCTATTGTGGCATTTTGTAACTAGACCGAGTATTTTGTGGTGTTTTCCAAGTAGACTATCCAACCTTTTGAAAGGTTTATTATGGTAATATTTCAGGGAGGGGTGCTCTCTCCTGCCTTCTGGTATTATTAGATAGGTATGGTTTTTTCTGAGAGGAATTGAGTTTCCAAACCTTTATGGAGATTTTATATTGGTGGAAGAAGAAAAATAAGAAGGAGGAGATGAACAAGGAGAAGCGATAATTGAGGAGTGAGTTGGTGAACCCTGTCCGTCGAACCCCCACTGATGTAAACATGCACCAAATTATCATCAGTATCGACAACATGGTATTATTGTTACGTGTTACACGACATACAATACACATGGCAACATTGGTAGGTCCAAATCACAGTAATTACTCATTATACGACTCTTGAATACTTAACCCTACAGTTCCTTAATTACCTGCCTGTGGACTATTTTTATTTATTTATTTATTTTTTCAGGAGTTAAAATTTTCCTGTTCTGGAATATAAATTTCAAAAATAAAAGCATTAAACTGTTTTCGGAAAAGCAGAACCTTTTCACAAATTTTGTGGATATCGCTGGCATTACTAAGTGCCTCCTTTGTAATCAATCAATTTCCATATTTCAATAATCCTTTTACACTGGTAATGCTGCCACTGGTCGCTACTCGATCGATATAGACACTCGATTATCCTCACGAGGCTGAGTGCGCCCCGAACTCCAAGCACATAGCCGAAAAAACTTCGACCCGGGGATTGAACCTGGGGTCTCCGACGTGCAAGCCTAGTGTGCTAACCACTCCTCCACGGAGGCTACTTTTCGGGAACGGGAAATTTTTGTCCGAAAATTTCCGGCCCAAACCAATTACTATGCATGAGTATAGTCCAATATTTAGATCAGATAGGTAGGTACATAATATTATGTAGATAGTATTTTATTCTACAGGGTGGCGCAGAAGTAACCTGATAAAGTTTTTCTGTTACATTTTTATAATTCTTCTCGTTTTTACAACTTTTATTTTATGAAATGATTCTAGAGGGTTGGGGAATTTTTTCTATACTACTCATGAAAAATAAGGTTGTGAAAATGCTGTCCATTTTCAATGTCGCATAATCGGGCTTTTTCGCACATTCGGGCTCAAAATGCTTGGTTCTAGGGCTTGAACTTCTCGAACGTTGTTCTTCAGCTCTTGGGGAGTCTTAGGTTTGTTAACATACACTCTTTCTTTGAGGTAAGCCCAGAAAAAAGTCTGGGCGGACATTTCGGGAGATATTGCAGGCCACGAAAATTCGCTGTTTCGAGAAATTATTCGATTTTCAACCATTTTTAATTGACTGTTAATTTTGAAAATTAATTCTTACGAGTTTAGTTCTTTGTAGAGTATTGAAATTTTCCACGATAAATTCCCCAAGGGTTCTTTACAATAATCTGAAGACAGAAGAAAAAAATATTGATCACAAAGAAAGTTATTAAATTTTAACTTTACTTCTGCGCCACCCTGTATCACATAGATATACGTACATAGAATATTAGTACTAAGCTCATAGGTAGCTGTAGGGATTAGAAAATCCAATACATATTAAACCCGTATACCTATATTACTTGAAAAGGTGCCCTATTTGAACCCTAAGGAATAGGGATAAGGGATTGCATTGGAAAGGGATTTTTCTCTCTTGTTTTTTCCTTTTTATTTTCTCAATTTTTCTCTATTTCAATTTTTTTTTATGGATTACCTAAATTTTGGTCTTTAAATTGACACAAAGGGTTAACCTAGGGACGCAGGGAGAGATTTGCAATTTATTTGTACTCGAAATCTCAGGGACTTGTAGTGGGACTTTTTTTACCTAAGAAAAGGGAATATCAGGATTTAATGGGGGGAGCTAATCTCTATATGTTTTGCATTTTAAACTGACACAAAGGGTTACACTAATTTAAATAATTGACCCAAGTTTTTACTCAGTAGGCAGAGAGAGAGAGAGAGAGAGTGGGAAGAGAGAGAGAGAGAGAGAGGGAGAGAGAGAAAGATAGATGGTGACTTTTTTTACCTAAGAAAAGGGAATATCAGGATTTAATGGGGGGAGCTAATCTCTATATGTTTTGCATTTTAAACTGACACAAAGGTTTACACTAATTTAAATAATTGACCCAAGTTTTTACTCAGTAGGCAGAGAAAGAGAGTGGGAAGAGAGAGAGAGGGAGAGAGAGAAAGATAGATGGTGAGAGAGAGAGAGAGAGAGAGAGAGAGAAGGAGGGTCTATTCTCTATTTGTAATTTATTTGTGGACAAAATCAGGGAGACACTTTTAAACATGACTTCAAACAAATTCCCACAATATGAGGGCGATAGAACTCTCTCCTCTCTCTCTTCATATAGGTATGTATCTACCTATCTCATTCAATCTCTCCCTATTTTACTGTCTCTTTTTTTTTTACTTTTTTGCTCTAATCTTTGCCAAACAGCTATCTAAAGCTAGGTAGGTATCTACAGTGACATCGAAAGCCCTGGTCTAAAACTGTTAAATCAATCCCCTCTCTCTCACTCTCTCTCCCTCTATCTCTCTCTCTCTCTCTTTATCTTTTTCCTGTCCCTCACACTCTCACACACACTCTGTCTCTCTCACTTCCTCTATTTCTTTTTTCTATCTCCCTCTCTGTCTGTCTCTTTCTCTCTCTCTCTCTCTCTCTCTCTCTCTCTCTCTCTCTCTCTCTCTCTCTCTCTCTCTCTCTCTTCATGTAGGTATGTATCTACCTATCTCATTCGATCTCTCCCTATTTTGCTGTCTCTTTTTTTTTTTACTTTTTTGCTCTAATCTTTGTCAAACAGCTATCTAAAGCCAGGTAGCTATCTACAGTCACATCGAAAGCCCTGGTCTAAAACTGTTAAATCAATCCCCTCTCTCTCACTCTCTCTCCCTCTATCTCTCTCTCTTTATCTTTTTCCTGTCCCTCACACTCTCACACACACACTCTGTCTCTCTCACTTCCTCTATTTCTTTTTTCTATCTCCCTCTCTGTCTGTCTGTCCGTCTGTCTCTCTCTCTCTCTCTCTCCTCCGACTCTCTATCAAATCCCCATTCTCACAAGCTCTCTACAAATTGTGTCTCCTCTCATTTGTTCTCCCTCTCTCTCCTCCATACACTCCCTCCATTGACTCTCACCCTCTTTACTCTCCCTCTCACTCTAACACTTAGTCCCCTTTATCTCTCCCTCTCACTCTAACACTTAGCCCCCATTATCTCTCCCTCTCACTCTAACACTTAATAGTCCCCATTATCTCTCCCTCTCACTCTAACACTTAGTCCCCATTATCTCTCCCTCTCACTCTAACACTTAATAGTCCCCATTATCTCTCCCTCTCACTCTAACACTTAGTCCCCATTATCTCTCCCTCTAACTCTAACACTTAGTCCCCATTTACTCTCCCTCTCACTCACTCTCTCTCTCACAAGCTCTCTACAAATTGTGTCTCCTCTCATTTGTTCTCCCTCTCTCTCCTCCATACACTCCCTCCATTGACTCTCACCCTCTTTTCTCTCCCTCTCACTCTAACACTTAGTCCCCTTTATCTTTCCCTCTCACTCTAACACTTAGTCCCCTTTATCTTTCCCTCTCACTCTAACACTTAGTCCCCATTATCTCTCCCTCTCACTCTAACACTTTTAGTCCCCTTTATCTCTCCCTCTCACTCTAACACTTAGTCCCCATTATCTCTTCCTCTCACTCACTCTCAGTCCCCATTTACTCTCCCTCTCACTCACTCTCTCTCAGTTATAACTATACTAGTTCTGTGAGTAATTTTAGTTAGTTGGTAGGGGAGCCCCAGAGGCAAAATCAATGCAAAAGAAGAAGAAGATGATGGGGGAAAAAAAAACAAACAAAAATGTCAAGTTTAAGCTTGTAAGTACTTACCACTCACTTCGATCTTTCAATTTTGGATATTATAATCTAAAGAGACCAACCCCTCCACCCCACACCACCCAATTTAACGGGAAACCCTCCCATATCCTCCCTCTTCCCCTCCCATATTTAACGGGAAACCCACCCATATCCCCCTTCCCAGATCCGTACACTATTCTCAATGATTTCTATGCGTACCTCTCGAAGTTTAAAGATTTCTGAAACTTTCGAACGATGCTTAATAGTAGGCTTGCCAAATATCAAAATGTCGATTCGGGACGCGAATCCGCGAACATAATTGCCAAATCCGCGAACATAAACCTGCCGACAGGGTTCTCAGGAGTAACACAAAGTTCCCTGGCATAGCCATGACTTACGTCAAAGATATGACTCGTCAAATTCGACGTAACATTAGAAAATGGTCATAATGACATAGACTTACTGGTAGACCACATGATTAAAAGTTGTGACTTTAACCACAGACGGGAAATCCCATTATGTTGAAAATTTAAATATGTAATTATTCTGTAATTCGGTCTCGGTCTTCATTGAATACTTTTTCAAGTAAAAAGATGGTTAAGGGTAAAATAATTATAGTGAGATTTAAGTTTCAGCCAAAGAAATCAATTTTGCTGTAATCTACCTACATAATATATTAGCTAACCTGATATGGACTTGAGATGCTTTATTAGAACACAATGAAACCTATCAAATTACAAAAAACATTTCCTCTAACCCAGAGGAAAATTATTATTATTATTATTATTATTATTTTTCAGGAGTTAAAATTTTCCTGTTCTGGAAATATAAATTTCAAAAATAAAAGCATTAAACTGTTTTCGGAAAAGCAGAACCTTTTCACAACTTTTGTGGATATTACAGCATTACCAAGTGCCTCCTTTGCAATCAATCAATCAATCAATCAATTTCCATATGTCAATAATCTTTTTACACTGGTAATGCCGCCACTGGTCGCAACTCAATCGATATAGACACTCAATATATTATCCTCACGAGGCTATGTGCGTAGGCTTGCCAAACGTCCCGAATTGGCCGGGACAGTCCCGAATTTCAGGGGGTGTACCGGCGTCCCGTTCAGTTTTTCATCCAGGTTCGCGACTGTTTTTTGTTTATCTGTTTTTAATAATAGGTATTTACCTATCACCTATCGTACCTATGTACATATCGTACCTATTTTGTTTATCTGTTTTTAATAATAGGTATGTTACCTATCACCTATCGTACCTATGTACATATCGTACCTATGTGATTTCGCGATTATGTTCGCGGATTTGGCGATAATGTTCGCGGATTTGGCGATTATGTTCGCAGATTTCGCGATTATGTTCGCGGGTTTCGCGATTATGTTCGCGGATTTCGCGATTATGTTCGCGGATGTCGCGATTATGTTCGCGGATTTCACGATTATGTTCGCGGATTTCGCGATCATGTTCGCGGATTTCGCGATTATGTTCGCGGATTTCGCGATCATGTTCGCGGATTTCGCGATCCTTTTTATTTTTTTATTACTTCGTAATTAGACAAGAAGTACTCAATTCTTAGGGTTTGGGGTCACTCTAGTGACGGTGGACGTTCCCCATTATTAAAAAAAAAAATAATAATAAAATAAAAATAAAACTATCGATAGGACCCATCAAAAGATCTATTACTAGTCGGTGGCCGAACGTCAAAAAAGCTGCATTTCGTCAGGAAAGCACCAAATTTGGCATGGACCTTCATATGGACCGTATGAGACTTAGTGCCTTAGTAGTTACTCTTGCCGCTATAATACCCAATTTACTGTATCCTCCCCTGGTGATGTTTTGTAATGGACAACATTGTTAAAACGAAAGTCGTGTTACAAATTCAGGTTTAAAATGGAAATAGTGTGCCGTATTAAATGGCGAAACACTTTAATGGTGAAACACTTTATGGTCACCATTTTGTACTTCGGGGGGTTTTTTTTTTATTTTTACCCACATACCTAGGTCGCGTCTACCTTCTAAGTTTGTGCTATGTCGCTGGTTCGATCCCCGCTGGTTCGATCGGGGCGGATTTTCTCCTAAACGGATGAGGTTCCGAAACCGCTATTTGATTTCAGGACGATAAAACCTTAGCCGTTACAGTTCAGTCCATCAAACCTCTTACAAAAAGAAGAAGAAGAAATAGTTTTATAGCGAATAGCTTCCTAGTGACCCAAAAGACTCAACACAACCCCGACCTAAAGTTTTATGACTTTCCCCAAAAATGGTCATTGACATAAAGATTCAAGCTGTAAATGAACTCTTAATGAATTAATTAACCAATCACGCAATCTTTATGTCAAATTTTACCTACGTTATTTTTTTTTATTTAATTAAGCATCAGTTTTTTGTTGAAACATTGTTTTTAATCTATAGGTATAAGAATGACGTGAAATTGGACTATTGGTGGACTCAAAAAATACATATACATATTTACTGCGGCCATTTTCACCACCCACCCTGCCTTCCCTTCATTTTCACGACTAGGGGACGAACTAACGATACAGTCGAACCTGTCCAAGTGGGACCCTTGGGAAACCTGGACGGGAAAAAATCACCGTGGCCTCTTCATTTGTAATGGTAAATGGGAAACACTATCAGCTCCCATGGCGTAGTGGTCACTGCACTCGCCTTGCACGCGGGAGACCCGGGTTCGATTCCTGGCGAGGTCAAGAAATTTGTATCATGCAAATGATTGATCCCGTGACTGGCTGTTGCGGGGCCCACTCAGCCTCGTGAGGAAAATGAGTAGCTATGACATGTAAATGCGCATAGCGACCGGTGCCAGCATGGTAGGTAAACATTGGTTGTTAGGATTATTGAGATATGTATTGGGAAAAATCCTACAATGCTGCAGTGAGCACCAAAGTTGTGACATAATAACACAAAGAAATTGCATTTACAAATGGGAAACACTTTTGTAGGTGACTGGGAAACCTGTAGGTATAGGTAAGTGGGAAATAATTGCGGGTCCCTTGGATTCCCAATTAGACAGGTTTGACTGTAAGAGAAAACGCTTTCTGTCCCATTTTACCTGTTAAGTTGATTTTTATTTCCTGCATAATGAGTCTAAGCCCATAGTTAAACTCACCGCAGAGTAATATTCAGTCCCATTTTGTACAATTTAATGGGACCGCAGAAACAAAAGCAACTTTTTGTTGGAAAAGTAGGTACAAGTTTCGTTTTGTAGGTAAGGGACTTGTATTTTTATTTGGAGGTAGGGGGGACATGTAAAAGTGTACTTTTTTACTTTCTATTACTATACAGTTATAACTATACTAGTTCTGTGAGTAATTTTAGTTAGTTGGTAGGGGAGCCCCAGAGGCAAAATCAATGCAAAAGAAGAAGAAGAAGATGATGGAGAAAAAAAAAATACAAACAAAAATGTCAAGTTTAAGCTTGTAAGTACTTACCACTCACTTCGATCTTTCAATTTTGGATATTATAATCTAAAGAGACCACCCCCCTCTTCCCCACACCACCCAATTTAACGGGAAACCCTCCCATATCCTCCCTCTTCCCCTCCCAAATTCAACGGGAAACCCACCCATATCCCCCTTCCCAAATCCGTACAGTATTCTCAATGATTTCTATGCGTACCTCTCGAAGTTTAAAGATTTCTGAAACTTTCGAACGATGCTTCATAGGAAGGAGAGAAAAAAGCTCTTACTTTAAAACGATTTGGGAGTTTGATCATGGTACGTAATTTTGTTCCTTGCTTTTTTCGAAAGGGAAAACTACTAAGGCTAAAAAGGGAAATTAGAGTGTAGCCTGGCCTTCCGAGAACGAACCTTATCTGTTTTACCTTGTATTTTCCGCACTACATTCATATCTGCATATTTCCAAATTTCAGCTATAATATTGTCTTCCCCAGCAGCTTTATTAGTTTTTAGGTCTTTAATGATTTCTTTGATTTCTGAGGTAGTTGGAGCTTGCGAATCATCATATCTGGCGGAACACACTAGTCTCAAGGCATTTTGATTGGTCAATTTTGACTTGAGACTGATCTAAGAACGATCATTCTTGTTCATAAATACGAGTCTGAGAGTTAACTCATGGTCAAGGGTTTTCTTTGACTTCATCCATTTAGATATCTGCACAGACCAGTTAGTATTTCTCAACTCTGATTCTCTGAATTAACTGAAAACAGTTAAAACTATCTGTGGTAAGATGGGACATAAAAATGGTCTCAAGGCATTTGATTGGTCAATTTTGACTTGAGACTGATCTAAGAACGATCATTCTTGTTCATAAATACGAGTGTGAGAGTTAACTCATGGTCAAGGGTTTTCTTTGACTTCATCCATTAAATTTAGATAATATCTACACAGACCAGTTAGTATTTCTCAACTCTGATTCTCTGAATTAACTGAAAACAGTTAAAACTTCGCCCCGGGCGGGAATAGAACCCGCAACCTTGCGCCTACAAGTTTAGGAGTTATGATAATTTTGGCCCGTGTGCGAGCAGCCTTTGAGTGCTACTTTATGAAGCTGAAACATTTCTTTCTTGTTTCGAATTTACCTTCTTATTCTGAAAAGTCTTTTGAATTTTGAAAAGAGAACTTTAGTTCTTTTCATTAAAGAGGTAGGTAGGCAACTACCTAGTCCCTACTTACTACATTAGCAATAAACTTTCTGTACTAGGTACCTATTTATGTATTTGGGTGAAAAAATACGAGAATAGGTAGGTAGGTAGGTAGGTATATCTATACACTCATATAACCTTCTATTGTAATAACATCGGAGCAATAGTTAGCAGAATGCACTTTGGCAGTTTTTGACCCTTTTTGACAGAGTTCAGCTCTACTGACTAAACGGTCATAGGTATAGGTATAGCTAAGTACCTACAAATTAAAAAAAAGTTTTAGTACATATCATATCGGAGCGAAGTCCAAGAGGATAAGACCGGCCACTCATAACAGGTACACCTCCCAGGTACGCCTGAACAGGTCTGCCTGTCAGGTCTACCTGATGGTGAGTGGCTGGCCTAAGGAATGTGGTGTGATGTTCATTCACACCAGATTTTAATAGGCGTATCGGTTAACACTACTGTCTGGACTTGGTCTGATCCAACAGGTCTGATTCCCCTTTTTAAAGGCATCAGACGGTCAAACGGACTTTCGAAAACACTTCAGCTACTCTGAAACTGATTGCTAAGGACAAAGGATAAGCCACGTTTTGTTTAGCCTTTCAGGACGAGACTGAAAAATCCTTTTCATCCTTTTTTTGTCTTCGGATAACTCCCTATTATTTCTCATTCATTGTCCTTTGTTAACTTTTTTTCTCTCTCCTTTTTTTGTTTCCTTTCTCTCTCACATTCTCACATTATTCAAAAATGTCAAATCCGCGAACAAAATTGCGAAATCCGCGAACATAATCGCGAAATCCGCGAACATAATCGGCAAATCCGCGAACATGATCGCCAAATCCGCATGTTATCAGATAACCCCTTTCTTATCATTTCTAATTACCTACATGTACTTATTAGGTCTACCCCCTTTCTTATCAGATAACATCAGATCATAACCCCTCTGTTATCAGATAACCCCTTTCTTATTATCAGATAACAGATACAGTATACCCAATTACCCACCACATCATGCACTTACCTACTTATCAGATAGCAGAGACTTCCCAGTCTATACTAACATTATGTAACTTGTAGGAACGTACCTACTTACCTAACGGAGTACATGTAGGTCTACCCCCTTTCTTATTATCAGATAACAGATACAGTGTACCCAATTACCCACCACATCATGCACTTACCTACTTATCAGATAGCAGAGAGTTCCCAGTCTTAGGCAACAGTATAAAAAAGGTACCTATACTAACATTATGCAACTTGTAGGAACATACCTACTTACCCAACGGATTACATGTAGGTCTACCCCCTTTCTTATCAGATAACATCAGATCATAACCCCTCTGTTATCAGATAACCCCTTTCTTATCAGGTAACATTTCCTATTAGATAACATTTCCTACCAGATAACCCCTTCCTTATCAGATAACAGATTCTTCTGTTACAACAAGTTTCAGTGAAAAATTACTTACCCGTCTATAACAGCAACAACAATTTGTAATTTTCCAGCTTATTTAAGTAATTTAAATCAAATTTAATCATTTAACTTCAAACAGAATGATAGATGATTGTGTTCCTTGATAAAGAATACAATAATCCGCCACTTTTTAGTCCGTCCTTCCTTTATTATTACAATAGTAATAACAAGCGGGGCCCGTCCCTCCGGGAATTTTTCGATAGGTATTCGTTAAAGAAAACCAGTATTTACCTACACAAATAAACAACCCCCCTTTCTTCCAGTTATCTACCCTGTATATTTCTTTACAACTAGGTGTGTGTGATCTATGGAGCTAATACCAGAAGCTATAATGTTTATTCGTACGGATTTCCCAAAGCAAGTAGGTATCAGCAATATCACGTCTAGAACGTGACTTTACGTGACTTCGTAAATGAAAAACTGAACGGGACGCCGGGACACCCCCTGAAATTCGGGACTGTCCCGGCCAATTCGGGACGTTTGGCAAGCCTGCTTAATAGGAAGGAGAGAAAAAAGCTCTTACTTTAAAACGATTTGGGAGTTTGATCATGGGACGTAATTTTGTTCCTTGCTTTTTTCGAAAGGGAAAACTACTAAGGCTAAAAAGGGAAATAGAGTGGATCCTGGCCTTCCGAGAACGAATCTTATCTGTTTAATGGCCGATCCTACCACTGAACTAGTGACACCCATATTTATAAACAAAATGCTGGCTCTTAAGTTCGTGCTAAGCATAGTCTCAAGGCATTTGATTGGTCAATTTTGACTTGAGACTGATCTAAGAACGATCATTCTCGATCGATCCGTCGAGTGTATTGGAACACATCACATGCCTTCAGGCACACTCCATTTGTCAAGGGTTTAGGCATTGCCTTGCCCTTGGGATCAATTTAATTTGAAGAAACCTATTTACTGATGAAAATTTGTAATGAAACAATAAGTTGATTCTTGTTCATAAATACGAGTGTGAGAGTTAACTCATGGTCAGGGTTTTCTTTGACTTCATCCATTTAGATACCTACACAGACAAGTTAGTATTTCTCAACTCTGATTCTCTGAATTAACTGAAAACAGTTAAAACTATCTGTGGTAAGATGGGACATAAGATAAAATTCGCCCCGGGCGGGAATAGAACCCGCAACCTTGCGCTTACAAGTTTAGGAGTTACAAGTTTGCGCTTACAAGTTGATAATTTTGGCCCGTGTGCGAGCAGCCTTTGAGTGCTAGTTTATGAAGCTGAAACATTTCTTTCTTGTTTCGAATTTACCTTCTTATTCTGAAAAGTCTTTTGAATTTTGAAAAGAGAACTTTAGTTCTTTTCATTAAAGAGGTATGTAGGTACCTACCTACTCCCTACTTACTACATTAGCAATAAACTTTTTGTACTAGGTACCTATTTATGTATTTAGGTGGAACAAGCTGGGTCCGCCCCTCCGGGAATTTTTTAGCCCGTAGTTTATTCGATCGTGGTTAAAGAAAATCAGTAGGTACTTATGTACTTACCTAATTTGTTTAATATTCAGTTTATTATTATTGATTTGATTTTACTTTCATGTAATGTTTTAAAATCAAGACTAGAGCCTGTTCTCCCTTTATTCCTTTAAGTCACCCATCCATTTATTGGCCTTGTTCGGCGTAGCTTAACATAGGTGACGCATATATTAGTATGTATTTAATATATAATAACATCCTAGCAAGGGTTAGCAGAATTTTGATGGCTCTTTGGTCGTTTTTGACCCCTTTTTGGCGGTGTTCAGCCCTACTGACTAAATGGTTGTAGGTAAGTGCCTACAAATTAAAAAATTCAAATATATTTCATATCGGAGCAAAGTCCAAGAGGATAAGACCGGCCACTCATAACAGGTAGACCTCCCAGATACGCCTGAACAGGTCTGCCTGTCAGGTCTACCTGATGGTGAGTGGCTGGCCTAAGGAAAGTGGTGTGATGTTCATTCACGCCAGATTTTAATAGGCGTATCGGTTAACACTACTGTCTGGACTTGGTGTGATCCAACAGGTCTGATTCCCCTTTTTGAAGGCATCACACGGTCAAACGTACTTTCGAAAACACTTTAGCTACTCTGAAACTGATTGCTAAGGACAAAGGATAAGCCACGTTTTGTTTAGCCTTTCAGGACGAGACTGAAAAATCCTTTTCGTCCTTTTTTGTCTTCGGATAACTCCCTATTATTTCTCATTCATTCTTCTTTGTTAACTTTTTTTCTCTCTCCTTTTTTTGTTTCTTTTCTCTCTCTCATTCTATCCGCCCCGGGCGGGAATCGAACCCGCGGCCTAGCGCTTACAAGGCAGACGCACTACCAACTAAGCTAACTAGGCTGGCAAAATCTTGTCATGGAAGAAAGGGAAAACAGGGACACTTTTAGGAGGGCCAGAAAACAGGGACACTTTCAGGCGGAACTGTTTAGTGACGTAAAAAACGGGAAAAAATTCATATTCTATCCACTGGAAGAAGAGGAGAAGGAACACTAGAATGAATAGGAGAAAAAGAAACAGGCAGGGTAGGAGCAGTAATAGAAGGAGGAGGAGGAAAAGAAGAAGGAGGAAGAGGAGGAGAAAGAGGAAGATTAGGAGGAATATGCAAATGAAGAGGAAAATAAAAAGAGAAGAAGAAGGAGAAGTGGAAGAGAAAAGGGGAAGAGGAGGAGAACAGAGAAGGAGGAGGAGTATTGGAAGGGAATGAGAATAGAAGGAGGGAGCAAAAGAAAAAGAATTTGGGAAAGAGGAGAAGAGGAGGAGAATATAGAGAAGGAGGGGAGGGGAAGGAAGGAAGGGAATGTATAAGGAGAAATAAGTCAAGTGGAGGTGTATTATGATTGGAGGAGAAGGAGTTAAGGGGAGGGAGGGAGAGGAAGGATATACAAGGTAAGGGGAGGGGAAGGGAGGGGAGAGAGACCTCTCTCTCTCTCTCTCTCTCTCTCTCTCTCCTTCTATTTCTCTTTTGTCTCGGTTGAAATCTGTTCCTGTTATTCTCTTCCTCTTTCCCTCTCTCTCTTGTCTTTATCTCTCTTTTATCCCTTTCGCACTTTCTATCTCTCTCTATATCTTCTTTTTATTTCAATTCTCTTCTATCCCTATTTTCTGTTTTCTTGTCGCTCTTTCTCTCCCTCTCTCTCTAATATCTCTCACTTTCTCTCTCTGTCCATTTTTTCTATGTTTCTCTCTCTCTCTCTATCTCTCTCTCTCTCTCTCTCTCTCCCTAATATCTCTCACTTTCTCTCTCTATCCATTTTTTCTATCTCTCTCTTCCTCCTCCGTTCTGGAAGAGTCATCCATGTTTTTATCCTGTCCAACTTTTTTTTTTTTTTAAAAAAAAACCTTGTGTGGAGGAAAAAAAATCAAAGCAAAAACGTATGTGACAGAAGAATAAAGGAAAATGGAATTGGAGGAGAAGAAGTATAGGTGGAGAAGGATCCGAAGAAACAGTTGAAAGAAGAAGAGGAAGAAGGAGGAAGAGAAAAAGGAGATGAAGATGGAGATGAAAAAAATGTCGACAGTAAAAAAGTAAATAAAGAGAGATAGGGAATAAAATAATCTCGTCAACATAAAAAACGGATTTGTTTTCTCTCTCTCTCTCTCTCTCTCTCTCTCTACTATCTCTTTAGCTTTCTCTCTCACAATCTTCCTTTCTTTTTCTGTCTCTATATCGCACACTTCCTCTATTTCTTTCTGAATGTTTCCAACTTTCTCAATTTCATCAATGAAGAAATAAGAAAAGAGAGAAGTAGAAGAGAGAGAGAGAGAGAGAGAGAGAGAGAGGAGGAGGAGGAGGAGGAGGAGATAGTTTGATACGGTGACTGACTAAGAAACCTCAAGAAAGAAAACAGAGAGAGAGAGAGAGATTGAAGGGAGAGGAGCAGGGTTTTCAAAACAGAAACTAATTGAGGAAGAGGAAGATTGAAGAAAATAAATAAGGAAGAGGGAGAGAGAAGGAAATAAATGAGAAAGAAGAAGGGAGAAGACTCCGGTATCCAGGCAAAGGTAACTAAGTTACGCCAAGAACCTTTCCTCTCTCCCCTCTCTATGCCATAATTTCTTCTCCTCCACCTCCTCCTTCTCCTCTTCCCCTCTCCTTTGTTCTTAACTCTTTATGGCATGTCCTAGCACTGTAGGTAACCACTTCAAAATAATAATGAAAGTTCAAATTTCTGTTAAAAAAGTCCAAATTTCTTGAAAGAAAAAGTCGAAATTTCTTATCAATAACGCAAATCAAACACGGGACCTCCTGCTTGACAAGCAAGCTCTTCAGCTCAAAGCCAACCCTACTCTTTTGATGCACATTTCAAGTCAGCATCCCCTATGTCGATGCAGCAAGCGGGTAGAGACCATAATAATATACTATACACCTACACTGTCCCTGAAAAATGCCGCAAATTTAGACATCTCAAGGTGAGTCCAAACGTAGTCGGCCGGCCGTCGATTGACGTCGATTCACAATAAATTTACAGTGACGGTCGATTGATGATCGATCGACGGCCGCCGACTATGTGTGGACACAACTTTCCAACTCTGTGCAGCAAAAAGTTAAAGCCCCTCCTTAGCCCCTAGACCTCAGTCCGCAACGTTACATCCTAATTAGATTCCAAATGCTGATTTGAATTTCATAACATTTGCTGATGCACTGAAGAGAGGTGAGGGGGGGGGAGAGAGAAGGGAGTAGGAGAAGTAGAAGGAGGGGTAGAATAACGAGGGGGAGGAGCCAATGCACAGGAGAAGACGAAAGGGGGGAGAAACTAAGAGAGAGGAGGGGAGTTGGGGTGGGGGAAGGAAGGAAGGGAGAAGTGTATAGGGAGGGGAAACAACGATAGTAGAAGGAAGAAGATTGGTAAGAAGTAGAAGGAGGGAGAGAAACGAGGAGTAGAAGAAAAAGGGGAAAAGGAGGTAAGACTAAAGAGAGTAGGAGAAGGAAGAGGGGTAGGAGGAGAAATGGGAGGTAGGAGAATAAATAAAGAAGGGAAAAGACAGGTATAACTAACGAGAGTAAGAGAAAGAAGAGAGGGAGGAGGAGAAAGAGAGGGAGGAGAATGAGAGGTAAAAGGAGAGGAAGGGACAATTGGAGGGGGTGTAAAACTACGGTAAAAGAGAACAGGAGGGGGTAGGAGTAGAAAAAGGAGGAGGGGGACATGGTGGTAAAGGGTAAGTAAGCAAGTAGGAGAAATCAGTCAAGGAGAAACAAACGAGAGGAAGAAGAGTTTGTGCAAATAAATAGGTAAATGTACATACGAATAGTCATTCTTGTGTATTTTTTCACGAGGAATCTGATGGTTTAAAGGGGGAGGAGCCAATGCACAGGAGAAGACGAAAGGGGGGAGAAACTAAGAGAGAGGAGGGGAGTTGGGGTGGGGGTGGGGGAAGGAAGGCAGAAGTGTATAGGGAGGGGAAACAACGATAGTAGAAGGAAGAAGATTGGTAATGAGGATAAGGAGTTAGAGAAATGAGGGGTAGAAGAATAAGGCGAAGAGGAGGTAAAACTAAATAGAGTACGAGAAGGAAGAGGGGTAGGAAGAGAAATGGGAGGTAGGAGAATAAATAAAGAAGGGGAAAGACAGGTATAACTAACGAGAGTAGGAGAAAGAAGAGAGGGAGGAGGAGAAGAAAGAGGGAGAGGAGAATGAGAGGTAGAAGGAGAGGAAGGGACAATTGGAGGGGGTGTAAAACTACGGTAAAAGAGAACAGGGAGGGGGTAGGAGTAGAAAAAAGAGGAGGGGGGCATGGTGGTAAAGGGTAAGTAAGAAAATAAGAGAAATCAGTCAAGGAGAAACAAACGAGGGGAAGAAGAGGGGAGAGGAAGTAGGAAAGAAAAGTAAATGAAGAAGAGGAGAAGGGAAATAAGAAACTTGAATGTGTAAGGTAAGGCGAGAGAAGGAAAGAGGATGAGAAGAAGACTGTGGGGGGAAAAATAGGTAAGGAACTGATAAATGTAAATGGAGAAAAAGCAGATAGAAGGAGGAGAGGAGAAGAAAAGAAGGGAAAGAGAAGGAGAGAGTTGAAGAAGAAGAAGAAGAAGGAGAAAGAAAGAAACCTAGGAAATGTAAGTGAAGGAGAAATTATCGAAAGGAAAGGAGGAAGGAGGAGGTGGAAAATAGAAGAAGAAGAAGGAGAAGATAATCATCAGGAAGAAAACGAAAGAAAGGAAAAACACATTTCTAGCCGCGGAATTGTCTAACCTCATTATTATTTCTGTACCTAACAATAATTTATTCAGATGAAACAGCCGATAAGTAGTGTTTGATTGAATTTCACCAGTTTGTATTGGGAAAAGAAGTTCTTCTTCTTAAAGAATAGGAAGGATGCAGAAGAAGGAGGAGGAGCTGAAAAAAAAACGTTGCAGAAAAATTTAATCATCGAAGAAAAAACAAGACAATAATAATTTATTACCTATCTACATAAGATGTATATTAGGTAGGCATTGACTAGAATAATAACAATGGCATTGACCTAAACGAAATGTGACATCTCCACTAATTTATCATGCTACGCACATTGCATAATTACCAGAATACGCGGCGTTCATACAAAAACTGTAACTTTACC
The DNA here is from genome assembly GCF_000475195.1 of Diaphorina citri. Taxonomy (NCBI): domain Eukaryota; kingdom Metazoa; phylum Arthropoda; class Insecta; order Hemiptera; family Psyllidae; genus Diaphorina; species Diaphorina citri. Next base: position 127,322 of record NW_007378004.1, on the reverse strand, counting down.
TAGGTACTCTTCTGATCCTGATAGAGTGAAAAATAGCATGGTGGGTAAAATGTACCGATATTTCTGAAGTGTAACCAAACACTGTTTCGCAGAAAAAAAGTGTCTGAACTCTGAAAGTGACATTTTACTTTTGTTTCTCTTCCTCCTCCTTCTCCTCCTCCTCCTCCTCCTCCTTCTTTTTCTCCTCCTCCTACTTTTTCTTTGTCTTCTTCTTCACCTCCTACTCATCCTCCTCCTTCTTCTCCTCCTCCTCCTTTTTCTTTGTCTTCTTCTTCACCTCCTACTCCTTCTTCTTCGCATTTTCTACTTTGTGTTTTTACAAAAAAACTAAGTACCCAAGCAACTAAAAGATTTTCATTTACAGAAGAGCGAATTTCTGGGTTATCCCAACAGAAATTGTATTGTAGTCAATTTCTTCCCTAAGATGTGCTACTCAGCCATGTCACAGTATTTTGTTTGATGACGACGAAAAAAAGTGAAATAAAAGAGAGCAAAAAACGGGACTAGTTCTAGCACAAATCTCCCTCAAAGTTCAACTATGTCACTGGATTGGACAACCCCAGGGATTAGGTACCTACATACTTACATACTTGAATGCATTTTGCTCCCTTATGGTAGACATTTCATTCGAAATTTAATAGTGTCACCTAGGAATCAATAGACAAAAACCAAAGACTACAGGAAAAATTTTGTGAGGCATAATTATGCAGGTAGTTAATGTGTGTATTTTCAGCAACATTTTCTAACTTTTCAGAAGGTACCTATTACCTAGTTACGTATAATAAAAATTTGAGATTTCTGATTTGAATGGTATCAGCTACTCCCGCGCACACTTTGGGGACGAATTTCTTAGAGAAGAAATACTTTTTAAAAAAAAAATCTTTTCGGATTATTTATTATTTTTGACGACCTTTACGAAAAAAATACATTTGGACAGTTATATTTTTCATGAGAATCATCAATTATGCTGATATATACATATTGCATTTCATACTGACAGATATGTAGATCTGGTAAATAACCACAAAATATTCAAGTAAACAAGCCGTTCTTATCTTCAATCCATATTATCCAAAAATCCCCAACACCCTGAAAGCAAAATTTCACACTCCAAGCACACCAGTGCTTCAGCAGGAACCTTCAAAAGCACAACATCTCAGGAAAAGCAAAAGACAAAGGCTCCATTAGCGAAATGAGAGTGCCACAAAGCGCTTGTTTTTGATGTTTACTTAAATGTTTGTTTGCTGACTGTCTCTTTTGGTTTTTTTTTTTTTCTATGACGGGATATAAAAATTAAATAGAACTAAAAGCAAAAATGGATACTGGATGTCTTTTGTAAAAGAAATCTTGTCATGGAAATTTTCTTTCATCCCATATAGAAAAAAAGTCGATTGGATAAAATTTAATTTTGTGATTTTTCAAAGATTTTGCGTGGACGTTCCCTTATCTATCTCGTTAGACGGAATGAAAAATGTAAAAAAAAAGAAGAACAGGAAAAAGAAGGAGAAGAAGAACAGAAGAAAAATTTGAACGAAGAAGGGGAGGAGGAGGAGGAGGCGAAGAAGGAGAAGAAGAAGAAGAAGAGAAGAAAAATTTGAACGAAGAAGGGGAGGAGGAGGAGGAGGCGAAGAAGGAGAAGAAGAAGAAGAGAAGAAAAATTTGAACGAAGAAGGGGAGGAGGAGGAGAAGAAGAAGGAGAAAGAGAAAAAGAAGAAGAAGAAGAAGAAGAAGAAGAAGAAGAAGGGGAAGAAGAGTAAAGTTAAAAAGAGGAAGAGGTAGAAGAAGAAGAGGAAGAGGTAGAAGAAGAAGAAGAAGAGGGCACAGAAGAATAAGATAACGAAGTAGAAGACAAAAAACAAGAATTAGAAGTAGGTACACAAAGTTTAGTAGGAGGAGGAGGAGGAAGAGGAGGAGGAGAAGCAGAAAGAATAAAGAATAAAACACAATGAATGATTATTCTGAGTAGAAAAGAAAAGCAGTAGATAATGTGTGTGTGAATGAGAGAAAGAAAATGGATGAGAAACTGAAAGTGCAGACGAGAAGGTGACGAAGAGGAGAAAGAATAACGAATGGAAATATGGGGGATAAAATAAAGGAGAAAAAAGGGCCACAGGGATAGTTGAAACATTAAAATTAGAATAGTAATGAAGAAGAAGAGATAGAATAGAATAAAAAAACATACCTACATAGACATGCCTTGTTTATACAGGCAGGGCTGAAAAGTCCCTTTACACTCGCAGTCTAAACAAAATCAAGCCTAGATAGCGCGGAGGCGCGTCTGCCTTGCAAACGCTAGGTCGAGGGTTCGATTCCCGCCCGGGGTGGATTTTATTCTAAACAGATAAGGTTCGTTCTCGGAACGGTTAGCTTTCTCCTATTCTGTATTCCTTCTCTCTTCGCTTTCTTGACGATACTGCCTTAGTCCTTACAATTACCACTATTTTTTTATTATTTTTTTTTTTTAAGTATAATAAGAAGGCCCTTCTTATTATACAAGTCTTCTTTATTGTTACCTATAGGTATAGGTGCTTCTACTACCTACGTACCTACATATAATATTATTAGGTCCCCTGTTGTTATTGTTAGTATATCCTCATACCTTTAAACACCCTGAAAGCAAAATTTCACACTCCAAGCACACCAGTGCTTCAGCAGGAACCTTCAAAAGCACAACATCTCAGGAAAAGCAAAAGACAAAGGCTCCATTAGCGAAATGAGAGTGCCACAAAGCGCTTGTTTTTGATGTTTACTTAAATGTTTGTTTGCTGACTGTCTCTTTTGGTTTTTTTTTTTTTCTATGACGGGATATAAAAATTAAATAGAACTAAAAGCAAAAATGGATACTGGATGTCTTTTGTAAAAGAAATCTTGTCATGGAAAAAAGGGAAAACAGGGACACTTTTAGGAGGGCCAGAAAACAGGGACACTTTCAGGCGGAACTGTTTAGTGACGTAAAAAAAGGGAAAAAAATCATATTTCAACCACTGGAAGAAGAGGAGAAGGAACAGTAGAATGAATAGGAGAAAAAGAAACAGGCAGGGTAGGAGGAGTAATAGAAGGAGGAGGAGAAGAAGAAGGAAGACGAGGAGAAAGAGGAAGATTAGGAGGAATATGCAAATGAAGAGGAAAATAAAAAGAGAAGAAGAAGGAGAAGTGGAAGAGAGGAGGGGAAGAGGAGGAGAACAGAGAAGGAGGAGGAGTATTGGAAGGGAATGAGAATAGAAGGAGGGAGGAAAAGGAAAAGAATTGGGGAAAGAGGAGAAGAGGAGGAGAATATAGAGAAGGAAACGGTGGAGAAGGAAGGAGGAGAATGGATAAGGAGAAATACATAAGTCAAGTGGAGATGTATTATGATTGGAGGAGAAGGAGTTAAGGGGAGGGAGGGAGAGGAAGGATATACAAGGTAAGGGGAAGGTAAGGGGAGGGGAGGGAGAGGGCCTGATTATCTCAACACAATTACACAATGGAATTAAAATTATTTTTAATGAGACAGAAAGTCGACGGAAAAGAGTTGCACTAGTGTAGGGGGGGGGAAAGCAGAGGTTTCATTCTTTTTTTTTTTTTCTCGCTCTCGCAGGAAAATTCTAATTTCCTCCACGTACCAATGTTTACCTTCTTTCCCCTACTCTCCTCTTTCCCCTATTTCTTGTATTTCAGTGGCGTAGGGAGATTTTTTTTCAAGAGGTTTCACAGAGGGAACTGTAACTGCTAAAGTCTTATTGTCCCGAAAGCGAAGAGAGAAGGAAGACAGGAGAAAGCCAGCCGTTCCGAGAACGAACCTTATGCGTTCAGGATAAAATCCGCCACTTAGTTCATGATGAATATGTACAACCTTTCTATAGCAATAAGCGACTGTGTACTGTACATCCTAGGATTCACAGAGTGTGCCTGCCTTAACTTTCATTGAACTTGGTTCCCATTGATTTTAAAGGCCCTGTTCCTTAAATATTGAACAGTTTTTCTTTGTATTTATTATTTAAGGATAACGAACTCAAAAGATTGCTAATCCTTAGAAACAAAGGTATGTTACCTTCTGAAAACACTGCAATATCTTAGTATTTAAGGGTTTTTCAGTCAAGGCGTACTCTCATTTAACCCTACAAAGGTAAACTTTTTTTAAGTACCTACATTTTGGGTAGACGTACCATTTTTTACTCACTCATTAAAAAAGAGCGGTTTTTTTGCGACTGTGAAATGCAGAATCAAGAATACCTAGATATGTTTCAAGTTGCTATTATTTTTTATTATTTAAAAAAATACAATTACCACGGAAATAAAAGAGGTGTGAGTATAAAATTACTCACGTCTACCCTTCTAGAGTGGAGGTTTTTTTTTTCAGTGAAGTATAAATATACGTACGCTTCGCCACTGGTGTGTTTACCGCTATGCCTCTATTTATGCCCGGAGTTCAGTTTAGCGCTCATTAGTTTTTCCCCCTACCCTCATCCCCTCCTCCATTTTAATCTCCGCTGGAGCGTCTCTCCCCCCACATCTCCAATAAATCCCTCTCCACAATGGAGCAGTTGCAAATGGGTAAAAATTTTATTAATAAATGTTCGATTCCTACGTAAAAAGTAGTGGAAAATCCAAATCCGAGGTCAAAACTCCAGAAAAATAACTGTAAAAGGTCGAAAATTCAATTTTTATTTTCCGCCCTAATGAAAGAGTTTAAATATGTGTGACATCAGACTTTACGCAGTTGTTTTTTTCGTCCGTTAGGTAGCGCCACTATGCAAGCGCGCTAGCGGAGGAGCAGAAAGAAATGCGCAGAAACGTATGCGCACAAACAAGTCAATCTGCTGCCTGCGAGGGAGCTTTGCTTGGAGCAGAAAGAACTGCGTAGAAACGTATGCGCACAAACACATTAATGCGTTGCCTGCGAGGGATCTTTGCTCGGGACATTTGATGTGACTTCATCGCCTACGGGAGCGTATGCCGTGACGTCAAAGTTCACGATTTACCGGTATTTTTTAAATCGATTTATCTCGGGATCTAGAAGTCGTAGAAGAAAAAGAAAAATTCCGTTGGTCCTCATTTTTCCTGCTCTATGACTTTGAAACATCACCCAAGTAAGCGCAACTGATCTATTGTACATCTCCATTTTCATATATTTTTATTTCATCCCTCTCCTCATCTTTTCCTTCTTGCCCTCTTCTATCTCTCTCTCTCTCCCTCTCCCTCTCTCTCACACTCTCACTCTATTTATCTATCTATATGTATCTCTGTCTCACACTCATTTTTCAAGGTATATTCTATTCTATTCTATTCTATTCTATTCTATCTTTATGTCGTTAGATATATCTCTATTTAGAGTTTGGACTATAAACAAACCAAAAGCACCAGGACTTTCAGGAAACCACAATGCTTTAAACATGACCTTTGTAGGGGGAAGGTGTCTACCGTTTTACATGCTACCCTGCTATCAGAATGGAGACTCTATTTTTGTCTCAAAAAAAAATCGACATGCTTGGAAGCAGACTGTATCAAAGTTTACTTCTAGAAATGAACAACTAAGTATTTATACAGGTACCTACTATTTAATTTTATTTTGGATTACTATTAATAAAAAATAAACTGTAACCACATGGGATTTCCGGTAAAAAAAAAAAAAAAAAAAAAAAAAAAAAAAAAAAAAAAAAAAAAAAAAAATCTTTTTTACTTCTGCAATTAAGCTCCCAAAGATGCAATTGGCAAAATAAATGTCGAGCTTTCCAACTGGAAATGGGATTTAGGGGCCTTATTTATCTTAGGGGTGAAATATTAGGGCATCCTTCCCCTAAAAACTCATGGTACGTATGAGAACATAGCAAAAGCGACATTATTCCATCAGGACTAAAAACTTAACCGGAGGATTTTCTCTCTCTCTCTCTCTCTCTCTCTCTCTCTCTCTCTCTCTCCTCTCTCTCTCTCTCTCTCTCTCTCTCTCTCTCTCTCTCTCTCTCTCTATCTATCTATCTATCTATCTATCTCTCTCTATCTCTCTCTCTCTCTCTCTCTCTCTCGCTTTTCCTTTCCCCCTTCTTTCGCTCGATCTATCTATTTCTCTCTCTCCCTCTTTCTGTTTGTCTTTTTATATCCTCTTTCTCTCTCTATGTCTCTCTCTCTCTCCCTCCCTTTCTCTCTCACTAGCTGTCTCAATAATGTTGTTATTTCCAGTACATGTCGACAAAGACAGAGAGAGAGAGAGAGGATGTGAACACTGGAATTCAAATGAGCTACAAATGTTTGCTTTCAGGAGGAAATTACTTAGACAAGGGAAGGAAATAGGGGAGGGAATAAGAGAGAAAGAGACAAAGAGAGACAAGGGAAGATGAGAAAGAAATAAAAGAGAGGAAGAGAGAAGAGGAGAGAGAAAGAGAAGAGAATAGAAGAAAAGAGAGGTACCTGAAGAGAAAGTCAAAACCAAATGTCAGCCCAAAACTATAGGTATCACCCCAGGGCTGAATGAGAGGCTCGCCCAAACTGAACACGGGAAAACTATAGGAAAAGGTGAAGAAGAAGACAAGGAAATAAGAAAAAGAAGAAAATGGCAAGAAGGAGAAAAAAAATTAAAGAAGAAGAGGACAAGAAATCAGAAAATGGATTTTCCGCCACTTTTTAGTCCGTCCTTCCTTTATTATTACAATAGTAATAACAAGCGGGGCCCGTCCCTCCGGGAATTTTTCGATAGGTATTGGTTAAAGAAAATCAGTATTTACCTACACAAATAAACAACCCCCCTTTCTTCCAGTTACCTACCCTGTATATTTCTTTACAACTAGGTGTGTGTGATCTATGGAGCTAATACCTACCAGAAGCTATAATGTTTATTCACACGGATTTCCCAAAGCAAGTAGGTATCAGCATTATCACGTCTAGAACGTGACTTTACGTGACTTCGAGACGGTATTCGGGGAAAACAAAAAAAAAAAAAAAAAAAAAACTAAGAGAGAGATTGTAGGCACGGAGATAACTCAATTGAGTTCAAATTTTTGCCGCCTAGTTAGTTGGGAGGGTAGCGCGTCTACCTTGTAAGCGCTAGGTCGCGGGTTCGATTCCGCACGGCGCGGATTTTGTGCTGAACGGATAAGCTTTGTTCTCGAAAAGGCTGGCTTTCCTCCTATCTTGCCTTTCTTCGCATTCGGAGAGCTAACAAAAATGTTGAAAAATAATAAAATAGATAGGTACCTACCTACCTAGATTAAAAAAAGTGACTTCGTGACGGTATTCCCGCGGGATGGAAAATATCGGAGGGACATTAACTGTAACAGACTCCCGCTATAAATAAAATCTTACGGGTTATCGGTGCTTCGCAAACAAATTGGCCTATCAGCGATTTTGCATGAGAAACAAAATGGCCTATATGTGATTTTGTATTGGAAACAAAATGGCCTATCCAGAATTTTTTATTGGAGACAAAATAGCCTATCCAAAATTTTGTATTGGAGACAAAATAGCCTATCCAAAATTTTGTATTGGAGACAAAATAGCCTATCCAGAATAATTAGGTATGTATTGGAAACAAAATGGACTATCCACAATTTTTTTCTTCGAAATGGAGGTTTCTGTGGGTCCTGAAAAACCTCGCTTTTGCATGAGAAACAAAATGGCCTATCAAAAATTTTGCATCCGAAACAAAATGGCCTATCCAGAATATTTTGCATGAGAAACAAATTTTTTTTCTTCGAAAATTGTTTTTTTTTTTATCTCTCTTGAAAAGTTTGCCATATTTGGTGTTGGTTCTTTGGAGCCTCCGCTTCTTTGACCCCAAAAAATTATGGTCATCATGCTACATTCTGCCTCAGTATAATTGCACCTTAAAGCTATGATATCAAGGTATGTAGTTATGTACCTACCTAATATAAGTCTATAAATAATAATTATTGCTAGTGGTAGTTAAAATTTCAACACAGGTGGCATTATTGTGCATAATCCATTGGTAGTTATGAGCTTAATTTGGTTAAATCCCTAGACGTACTCTCAAACAATTACCTTTTATTTATACTTACGACTCTTACGAGTAGTTATGTAATAAAAAATACCATTAAACATTTGAAATAATTCATATTTAATTATTATTTACCTACTAACTTGCCTTAAAATGAATGAAGATAGTCTAATAGGTAGTAATTTTCTTATTCGTAGAACTTCGAGTCACGCGAGACCTAGGCTGATATGTGACACATGGCCTTGTCGTTCTGTCAATCGAAATTCCATTTCAATCCAAACATTATTTTGAGAAGTTGAGAACGCAATAATGGAGCAGTTGCATTTGGGTAATGAATAAAAGGTCGATTTTTATGAAAAAGGTTGTGAAAAATCCAAATCTGAGGTCAAAAATCCGAAAAAATGACTGTAAAGTTTGAAAATTCAATTTCCATTTTCTGTTCTAACGAAAGAGTTCAAAAACATGTGACATCAGAGTTCAGGAAATGCGCAGAAACGTATGCGCATAAACACATTAATGCGTTGCCTGCGAGGGAGCTTTGCTCGGGACAGTTGTGGCGTCATCGTGTACGGAAGAGTATGCCGTGACGTCAGAGATCAATATTTAAAGGTATTTTTAAATCGATTTATCTCGGGATCTAGAAGTCGTAGAAGAAAAAGAAAAATTCCGTTGTTCCTCAATTTTCCTGCTCTATGACTTTGAAACATCACCCAAGTAAGTGCAACTGATCTATTTTCCTGTTCATTCACTTTGAAACCTCACCGAAGGTAACGCAACTGGCCTATTCAGGTAGGTATATAGATAGATAGTCAGGTAAAGGTAGCTTTCAAATTGAGAGGGCAATTTGGGATGGTAGCTTTCTTACTTTCTACGTACTTGGTCCTCATTTTTTTTTTCTAAGAGGTTTGACAGTGGGAACTGTAACTGCTATGGTCTTATCGTCCCGAAATCGAAGAGAGAAGGAAGACAGGATAGGAGAAAGCCAGCCGTTCCGACTGTAACTGCTATGGTCTTATCGTCCCGAAATCGAAGAGAGAAGGAAGACAGGATAGGAGAAAGCCAGCCGTTCCGATCTTGGTCCTCATTATTCCTTACATTGTGGTGTACCTATACGGAGTCTTTGTGTTTGAAGGGGCATGGTACGACACAGATCATATGCGTCCTAACGTAGCATCAGTTGTTTCATTGCTGCGAAATAAAAACGGCGGCTTTTTTTTAAGATGAAGGCAGGTAGTTAGGGTTTTTTTTAAGATAAAAAAGAGATTGTAGGAACGGAGATTGCCAGCCTAGTTAGCTGGGAGGGTATCGCATCTACCTTTTAAGCGCTAGATCGAGGGTTCGATTCCCGCCCGGCACGGATTTTATGCTGAACAGGGATTAGCTTCGTTCTCGAAAAGGCTGGCTTTCCTCCTATCTTGTCTTTCTTCGCATTCGGAGCGCTCACAAAAATGTTGAAAAATAATAAAATAGATAGGTACCTAGATTAAAAAAAAGAGAGAGGGAAAAAATACTGGTTAAAAATAAAAAAAAAAAAAAAAAAAAAAAAAAAAAAAAAAACAAAACAAAACAAACAAAAACAAGCTTAGTCCAATGCTTTTCGTCCTTTTCTTCTTCTTCCTTTTAGTTATTTCAGATCTTTTCTTCTTATTTTCCATCCATTTTCGTCCGTTTCTTCTTCTTCTTCTTCTGCTTCTACCTACTTCTTTTTAAGGTATTTTTTCCTTTTCTTCTTCCTTCTTCTATTTCTCCTCGTTCTTAGTTCATGCTCCACATTTCGTATTCTTGTTCGCCATTCGTTCCACTTTCCATAGTGTTTAACATTACATTCGACATTCATTTTATTCGACAACATTCTTGCATATTGGATTACTCTCATTTTTATTCTTTTTTTGTCCCCTATTCTTTCCTCTTCCACTCCTCCTTTCCCTCTCTCTCTCTCTCTCACTCCCTTATTTCTCTATAGGTACATGTATCCCTCTTTCTTCTCCTCTTCTTCTTTTCCTCTCTCTCTCTCTCTCTGTGTCTCTCTCTATCTCTTCCTCCTCATTACCCTTCGATATCTTTATCTCTATTTCTCCCCTCTTTCTTTCTCTCTCTCTCTCTCTCTCTCTCTCTCTCTCTCTCTCTCTCTTTCTCATTGTATAGAGTACAAAGGCATACAAAATCCAGGTGGGTGAGAGATGAAAGAGAAAATAATGGAGAGAGAGAAAGAGAGAGGGAAAGAAAGAGAGAGAGAGAAAGAGAGAGAGAGAGCTTAATTATGGCCTGTCCTATATTGAAAGGTTTCAAATTTTGGAATATTTCGACTCAATCAAATATCCTCTGCTTCATTTTGTTTCTCCTCCTCCTTCTTGTCCTTCATTTTCTTCTTCTTCGTCTCATCGTCCTCCTCCTCCTCCTCCTCCTCCTCCTTTTCCTTTTCCTCCTTCTCCTTAATTTCCATCTTTTTTTTTTTTTTTTAAAAAAAACCTTGTGTGGAGGAAAAAAAATCAAAGCAAAAACGTATGTGACAGAAGAATAAAGGAAAATGGAATGAATTGGAGGAGAAGAAATATAAGTGGAGAAGGATCCGAAGAAACAGTTGAAAGAAGAAGAGGAAGGAGGAGGAAGAGAAAAAGGAGAAGAAGATGGAGATGAAAAAAATGTCGACAGTAAAAAAGTAAATAAAGAGAGATAGAGAATAAAATAATCTCGTCAACATAAAAAAAAGGATTTGTTTTTTCTCTCTCTCTCTCTCTCTCTCTCTCTCTCTCTCTCTCTCTCTCTCTCTCTCTCTACTATCTCTTTAGCTTTCTCTCTCACAATCTTCCTTTCTTTTTCTGTTTCTATATCGCACCCTTCCTCTATCTCTTTCTGAATGTTTCCAACTTTCTCAATTTCATCAATGAAGAAATAAGAAAAGAGAGAAGTAGAAGAGAGAAAGGAGGAGGACGAGGAGGAGATAGTTTGATACGGTGACTGACTAAGAAACCTCAAGAAAGAAAACAGAGAGAGAGAGAGAGAGAGAGAGAGAGAGAGAGAGAGAGATTGGAGGGAGAGGAGAAGGAGGGTTTTCAAAACAGAAACTAATTGAGGAAGAGGAAGATTGAAGAAAATAAATAAGGAAGAGGGAGAGAGAAGGAAATAAATGAGAAAGAAGGAGAGAGAAGACTCCGGTATCCAGGCAAAGGTAACGAAGTTACGCCAAGAACCTTTCCTCTCTCTCTCTCTCTACCTCCTTACCATCATGTCTTCTCATCCACCTCTTCCTCCTCCTCCTCCTCCTTCTCCTCTTCCTCCTTCTCCTCTTCCTCCTTCTCCTCTTCCCTTCTCCTTTGTTCTTAACTCTTTGTGGCATGTCCTAGCACTGTAGGTAACCACTTCAAAATAATGAATGTTCAAATTTCTTTTAAAAAAGTCCGAATTTCTTGAAAGAAAAAGTCGAAATTTCTCGTCAACAATGGAAATCAAACACGGGACCTCCTGCTTGACCAGCAAGCTCTAGGGAAAAAAGGGTGAGTAAGGGGGGGGGGGGGGGAAGCAGAGGTTTCATTCTCTGTTATCTATCTCGTTAGTCGGAATGAAAAATGTAAAAAAAAAGAAGAACAGGAAAAAGAAGGAGAAGAAGAACAGAAGAAAAATTTGGACGAAGAAGGGGGGGAGGAGGAGGAGGAGAAGGAGAAAAAGAAGAAGAAGAAGTAGAAGAAGGAGAAGAAGAACAGAAGAAAAATTTGAACGAAGAAGGGGAGGAGGAGGAGGAGGAGGAGAAGAAGAAGAAGAAGAGGAGGAAGAAGAAGAAAGGGAAGAAGAAGAAGAGGAAGAAGAAGAAGAAGAGTAAAGTTAAGAAGAGGAAGAGGTAGAAGAAGAAGAAGGGGAAGAAGAAGAGTAAAGTTAAGAAGAAGAAGAGGGCACAGAAAAATAAGATAACGAAGGTGAAGACAAAAAACAAGAATTAAAATTACACAAAGTTTAGCAGTAGGAGGAGGAGGAAGAGGAGGAGAAGCAGAAAGAAAAAGAATAAAACACAATGAATGATTATTCTGAGTAGAAAAGAAAAGAAGAAGATGAGTGTGTGTGTGAATGAGAAAAAAGAAATGGATGAGAAACTGAAAGTGTAGAAGAGAAGGTGACGAAGAGGAGAAAAAATAACGAATGGAAATGTGGGGGATAAAATAAAGGAGAAAATAGGGCCACAGGGAAAGTTGAAACATTAAAATTAAAATAGTAATGAAGAAGAAGAAGAAGAAGAAGAAGAAGAGATAGAATAGAATGTAATGGAATAGAATAGAATAGAATGAAATGGAATAGAATAAGAGAACATACATAGACATTCCTTGTTTATACTGCCAGGGCTGAAAAGTCCCTTTACACTCGCAGTCTAAACAAAATCAAGCCTAGTTAGCTCGGAGGCGCGTCTGCCTTGCAAACGCCAGGTCGAGGGTTCGATTCCCTCGGGTGGATTTTATCCTAAACAGACAAGGTTCGTTCTCGGAACGGTTGGCTTTCTCCTATCCTGTATTCCTTCTCTCTTCGCTTTCTTGACGATACTACCTTAGCCCTTACGACTCCCACTATTTTTTTTTTTTGTATAATAAGAAGGCCCTTCTTATTATACAAGTCTTCTTTGTTGTTACCCAGCTATAGGTGCTTCTACTACATACATATAATATTATTAGGTCCCCTGTTGTTATTGTTAGTATATCCTCATACCTTTATACATTGTATACCTAACTAGTATAACAAAGTATGTACCTATATATTTTTTTTTTTATAATACAAACTATCCATTTTTTTTTCCTTTGGATTCAAATTTCCAAAAGGATTTGCATGTCCCCTTCCAATGCACACGTTTCATGCAAAAGATGAACAAGAGAAAGACGAGAAGGAAAGAGGAAAGGCAGGAGGATAAGAAACGAAGAAGAAGGAGAAGGAGACGAAGAAGAAGAAGGAGGAGACGAAGAAAGACGAAGGATGATAAAAAGAAGAAAGGAGAAGAGAAAACTACAAAGTTGACTCTGTTCAGGCTGATGTAAAAAAAAAAGTTTACAACAAAACTCAGCCATTCAGAAAATAAAGGATAATAATAATAATAATATAGCGAGAAGGGAAGGAGTAAGGAATGATGGGTAGGTACTAGGTATTGAGGATGTAGGGAGGAAAATAGGTTCTAGGAAGGGAGAGAGACAGGGTTTAGAGCAGAGGTTCCCAATCTGTGGTTCCCAGAAGGGAAATAAGAAACTTGAATGTGTAAGGTAAGGCGAGAGAAGGAAAGAGGATGAGAAGAAGACTGTGGGGGGAAAAATAGGTAAGCAACTGATAAATGTAAATGGAGAAAAAGCAGATAGAAGAAGGAGAGGAGAAGAAAAGAAGGGAAAGAGAAGGAGAGAGTTGAAGAAGAAGGAGAAAGAAGGAAACCTAGGATATGTAAGTGAAGGAGAAACTATCGAAAGGAAAGGAGGAAGGAGGAGGTGGAAAATAGAAGAAGAAGAAGAAGAAGAAAAAGGAGAAGATAATCATCAGGAAGAAAACGAAAGAAAGGAAAAACACATTTCTAGACGCGGAATTGTCTAACCTCATTTCTGTCTAACCTCAATTTATTCAGATGAAACAGCCGATAAGTGTTTGATTGAATATCACCAGTTTGTATTGGGAAAAGAAGTTCTTCTTTAAAGAATAGGAAAGTTGCAGAAGAAGGAGGAGGTGGAAAAAAAACGTTGCAGAAAAATTTAATCATCGAAGAAAAAACAAGACAATAACAATTTATTACCTATCTACATAAGATGTATATATTATATTAGGTAGGTACCTACCTACCTAGAATAATAACAATGGCAGTGACCTAAACGAAATGTGACATCTCCACTAATTTATCATGCTACGCACATTGCATAATTACCAGAATACGCGGCGTTCATACAAAAACTGTACCTACTCTTCAGATCCTGATAGAGTGAAAAATAGCATAGTGTGTAAAATGTAGGTACCGATATTTCTGAAGTGTAACCAAACACTGTTTCGCAGAAAAAAAAGTGTCTGAATTTCCTTTCCCCCTTCTTTCGCTCGATCTATCTATTTCTCTCTCTCCCTCTTTCTGTTTGTCTTTTTATATCCTCTTTCTCTCTCTATATGTCTCTCTCTCCCTCCCTTTCTCTCTAGCTGTCTCAATAATGTTGTTATTTCCAGTACATGTCGACAAAGAGAGAGAGAGAGAGAGAGAGAGAGAGAGAGGATGTGAACACTGGAATTCAAATGAGCTACAAATGTTTGCTTTCAGGAGGAAATTACTTCGACAAAGAAAGAAGATAGGGAAGCGAATAAGAGAGAAAGAGACAAAGAGAGACAAGGGAAGATGAGAAAGGAATAAAAGAGAGGAGAGAGAAAGAGATGTAAGGGAAGAGAAAGAGAAGAGAATAGAAGAAAAGAGAGGAGGATAGGGACTTGAAGAGAAAGTCAAAACCAAAAGTCAGCCCAAAACTATAGGTATCACCCCAGGGCTGAATGAGAGGCTCGCCCAAACTGAACCCGGGAAAACTATAGGTATAAGAAAAGGTGAAGAAGAAGAAGAAGAAGAAGACAAGAAAATAAGAAAAAGAAGAAAATGGCAAGAAGGAGAAAAAAAATTAAAGAAGAAGAGGACAAGAAATCAGAAAATGGATTTTCCGCCACTTTTTAGTCCGTCCTTCCTTTATTATTACAATAGTAATAACAAGCGGGGCCCGTCCCTCCGGGAATTTTTCGATAGGTATTGGTTAAAGAAAATCAGTATTTACCTACACAAATAAACAACCCCCCTTTCTTCCAGTTATCTACCCTGTATATTTCTTTACAACTAGGTGTGTGTGATCTATGGAGCTAATACCTACCAGAAGCTATAATGTTTATTCACACGGATTTCCCAAAGCAAGTAGGTATCAGCATTATCACGTCTAGAACGTGACTTTACGTGACTTCGAGACGGTATTCCCGCGGGATGGAAAATATCGGAGGGACATTAACTGTAACAGACTCCCGCTATAAATAAAATCTTACGGGTTATCGGTGCTTCGCAAACAAATTGGCCTATCAGCGATTTTGCATGAGAAACAAAATGGCCTATATGTGATTTTGTATTGGAAACAAAATGGCCTATCCAGAATTTTTTATTGGAGACAAAATAGCCTATCCAAAATTTTGTATTGGAGACAAAATAGCCTATCCAGAATAATTAGGTATGTATTGGAAACAAAATGGACTATCCACAATTTTTTTCTTCGAAATGGAGGTTTCTGTGGGTCCTGAAAAACCTCGCTTTTGCATGAGAAACAAAATGGCCTATCAAAAATTTTGCATCCGAAACAAAATGGCCTATCCAGAATATTTTGCATGAGAAACAAATTTTTTTTCTTCGAAAATTGTTTTTTTTTTTATCTCTCTTGAAAAGTTTGCCATATTTGGTGTTGGTTCTTTGGAGCCTCCGCTTCTTTGACCCCAAAAAATTATGGTCATCATGCTACATTCTGCCTCAGTATAATTGCACCTTAAAGCTATGATATCA
>NW_007378004.1:83510-111706 GCF_000475195.1 Diaphorina citri | reverse complement strand
TTCTCTCTTTTTTTTTTTTTTTTTTTTTTTTTTTTTTTTTCTCGCTCTCGCAGGAAAATTCTAATTTCCTCCACGTACCAATGTTTACCTTCTTTCCCCTACTCTCCTCTTTCCCCCATTTCTTGTATTTCAGTGGCGTAGAGAGTTTTTTTTTCAAGAGGTTTGACAGAGGGAACTGTAACTGGCTAAGGTCTTATCGTCCCGAAAGCGAAGAGAGAAGGAAGACAGGAGAAAGCCAGCCGTTCCGAGAACGAACTTTATGCGTTCAGGATAAAATCCGCCCCTTAGTTCATGATGAATATGTACAACCTTTCTATAGCAAAAAGCGACTGAGTACTGTACATCCCAGGATTCACAGAGTGTGCCTGCCTTAACTTTTATTGAACTTGGTTCCCATTGATTTTAAAGGGCCTATTCCTTAAATATTGAACAGTTTTTCTTTATATTTATTATTAAAGGATAACGAACTCAAAAGATTGCTAATCCTTAGAAACAAAGGTATGTTACCTTTTGAAAACACTGCAATATCTTAGTATTTAAGGGTTTTTCAGTCAAGGCGTACTCTCATTTAACCCTAGAAAGGTGAACTTTTAAGTACATTTTGGGCAGACGTACCCATTTTTTACTCACTCATTAAAAGAGCGGGTTTTTTTGCGACTGTGAAATGCAGAATCAAGAATACCTATAGATACTCGTATGTTTCAAGTTGCTATTATTTTTTATTATTTTAAAAAAATACAATTACCATGAAAATAAAAGAGCATAAAATTATAAAGGGTACCTACGAAAAGCTATTCCCCTTCTAATGAGGGTCAGTTGCGTTTTTGGGGCGTAAAAGGTAAAGTAAATGGTAAAGTACGGCGTAAATGGTAAAGGTCAAACGGTAGGGATTTCATAATGAGGAGTAGAATTCAGCATCTATATACAGCATAGGCGCTACCAAGCCAAAAGCCAAAAGAGGGAGCTTCAAAAGGAGGGAAATCAACACATGAAATCATCAGTTCTTTTTTTCCAAAGAATTTGTATTAAATTTTATAATATAAGATACACAACCAAGGAAGTTCAAATGCCATATTACCATGGCGCCATACCATTTTGCCATATTTTAAGCATTTTAAGGTTATTTTTCCATAAATTTTGCCACATTTTAAGCATTTTTAGGGGAAATATAAAATTTTAAAAACAATGATTTTTTTTGCAAAAAAAAAAAAATCTTACAACCTACAGACTCTATGTTTTTCTACCCCTCCACCAACTTTAATACAATCCATATCCACTCTTCTAACCCCACCAAATCTACTACAAACCATATCCACCCTCCCCACTTCCACCAAAGCTAGCATGCACAACATTCTGCCGTCCTTTATGACTGTAATTTGCCCTTTGAATAATACAAAAGGAAGAGAAACATTTGACACACATTCGTTTTTCTTTCAGACAAAAAGGAAAACGAAGGCAATTTTCGGTAGGAAAAATTCGATAGGACGTATATAGGGACTTTTGAAGGCCATGTGTTGCGTCCCAAACGATTTTTTTTTCCTTTTTTGCGGTGAGCACGAAATGAGTCCTAATAAACCTGCCTTAGTTGTGTAGTGCTCAAAAACGCTTGTAACTAGGAGGCTCTAGGTTCAATCCCCCCTGAGGTATGGACTTTTATGCTCAACAGATATAAGTAGTTTTAGTATTGGACTATAAAAATAGTAGGCCTATTACTGGAGTTAAGTATAGGTATTACAACTACCTATACTATATGCTTTTCAAAAAGTTCTTTTGCAAGCTACCTAACCCAACATAGTCCAAATAGTCCTACAATATGGGTTAAGCTCATTAAATAACAATTTAGAGTGAGTGAGAGTCCTTTTTGCATGCTACCTGACCTTTTCATGAAATGACAATTTAGGTACTGTGAGTGAGAGTCCTTTTTGTATGCTACCTGACCTTTTGCACACTGGAACGCAAATCGGAGGTCCCCCGATTTTTTTTTTTTTTATTTTATTTATTTTTTTTTTTTAATCCGAGACATAAAGGGACTTTTATCACCGCCTTCAAACATAAAATGAATCGTATCTTTTTACGACCTCGGGACTCGACACACCTACAGCACTTTTAACAAGCTGGGTCCGTCCCTCCGGGAATTTTTTAGCCCGTAGTTTATTCGATCGTGATTAAAGAAAATCAGTACCTATGTACCTACCTAATTTGTTTAATATTCAGTTTATTATTATTTTTGATTTTACTTTCATGTAATGATTTAAAATCAAGACTGGAGCCCGTTCTCCCTTCATTCCCAATATAAGGTTTAAGTCACCCATCCATTTATAGGCCTTGCTCGGCGTAGCTTAACAAAAATGACGCTGAAACCGGTCTTAAATTAACGACTGAAGTGTTATCTAAAACTTTCTCGCTTTGAGTTCATAGGTCGTCGCGACAAATTTCGAGATCAGAGCTCATTTGTGTAAGAAAATGTGAAAAAAATCCCCCAAAAACCAGTTTTTTTTGGTTTTCTGGACATTGTACACCACCACTTTCGTGTTCCTGGTAAAAAGACCTTTAATTTGATATATAGGTCGACCAGGTTTGGATAAGTCCTTCTATGCCTATGGGGACAGACAATACCACACACAGACGACACCGAAGCGAATACAATAGTCCGTCCCTTATACCTTTTTATTACTATTGTAATAATAAAGGAAGGACGGACTAAAAGGGAAGGAAAAGTAAATAGGTACCTACCCATATAGTATCTATGTAACTATGTAAATATCTATGTACTTAGGTCCCTACCTACTGGGTATAGCATTCTTTAGGGGGAACTGAAATTTAGACACACACATATTGTTTTTTTCTGTCCTTCGTTCTCTCCCCTTCTTCAGCTTCAGTTTCTTCGTCTTCTTTCGCCCTACCCTTCCTCTCCCTTTGTGATTTTCTCCTTCCCCTCCTTCTCTTCTCTTTCTTCACCTATAGTACCTATAGGTACCTATTCTTCTTCCTTTGTTTACCATTATTTTGCTCCTTCCTCTTCTTGTTTTTCGTTAGGACAAAAAGATTTGTTTCTTCTTCTTCTTCTTCTTCTTCTTCTTCTTCTTCTTCTTCTTCGTCTTCTTCTTCTTCTTCTCCTCCTCCTAATTCTTCTTCTTATTCTCCTACTTTTTCCTTTTTACCTACTGCTTCTTCAATTTCTTCCTCTGCTTCATTTTGTTTCTCCTCCTCCTTCTTGTCCTTCATTTTCTTCTTCTTCGTCTCATCGTCCTCCTCCTCCTCCTCCTCCTTCTCCTCCTCCTCCTTCTCCTTCTTATCCTTAATTTTCTTATTCGTAGAACTTCGAGTCACGCGAGACCTAGGCTGATATGTGACACATGGCCTTGTCGTTCTGTCAATCGAAATTCCGTTTCCATCCAAACATTACCCTTCAATTTCTTCCTCTGCTTCATTTTGTTTCTCCTCCTCCTTCTTGTCCTTCATTTTCTTCTTCTTCGTCTCATCGTCCTCCTCCTCTTCCTTCTCATTCTCCTCCTCCTTCTCCTCTTCCTCCTTCTCCTTCCTATCCTTAATTTTCTTATTCGTAGAACTTCGAGTCACGCGAGATCTAGGCTGATATGTGACACATGGCCTTGTCGTTCTGTCAATCGAAATTCCGTTTCAATCCAAACATTACTTATTTTGAGAAGTTGAGAACGCAATAATGGAGCAGTTGCATTTGGGTAAAATTTATGAATAAAAGGTCGATTTTTATGAAAAAAGTTGTGAAAAGTCCAAATCTGAGGTCAAAAATCCGAAAAAATGACTGTACAAGTTTGAAAATTCAATTTCCATTTTCCGTTCTAACGAAAGAGTTCAAAAACGTGTGACATCAGAGTTCAGGAAATGCGCAGAAACGTACACATTAATGTGTTGCCTGCGAGGGAGCTTTGCTCGGGACAGTTGTGGCGTCATCGTGTACGGAAGAGTTTGCCGTGACGTCAGAGATCAATATTTAAAGGTATTTTTAAATCGATTTATTTCGCGGTCTAGAAGTCGTAGAAGAAAAAGAAAAATTCCGTTGATCCACATTTTTCCTGCTCTATGACTTTGAAACATCACCCAAGTAAACGCAACTGATCTATTTTCCTGTTCATTCACTTTGAAACCTCACCGAAGTAAGCGCAACTGATCTATTCAGGTATATAGATAGATAGGCAGGTAAAGGTAGCTTTCAAATTGAGAGCGCAATTTGGGTTGGTAGCTTTCTTACTTTCTACGTACTTGGTTCTCATTATTCCTTACATTGTGTTGTCTACGGAGTCTTTATGTTTGAAGGGGCATGGTAACTTTAGCCTGATTTCGAACACACTTCATTTTCAACTTCAATCGCCTTCAACCTTCAAACCTAACCTTTTGAACTTCCTTCAACTTCAATGTTTGACTTGTGCTTAGAATATTGATAAACATTAAATATTGTAGAATATTGATAAACATTAAATATTGTAGAATATTGATAAACATTAAATATATATATATAAAAAAAAAATCAACTCCAGGTGACTTTGACCGCTCCAAGCAACTTCAATCCTCTTCCTTTTTTTTCAAGTGATTTCAACCTCCTTCTTCTTCTATGACACTTCAATCCCATTTCAAGTCACTTCAACCCCCTCCCCTTCTTGAAGTTTGAAATCAAAAACGTCAATCCAATTTGAACGCCACACTTCAACCATCTTGTGACTTTCCCCTTTCTAGCGACATCAACCCTCCACTTTAGGTTATTTATGTAAGTGACTCAGCTTTTTTCAAGTAAATTCAACCTATGCCTCCCCCTTTCCAATACCCTTTCCTTCAAGTGACTAAAAAAATCACCCGAAAAGTGACTTGGAAATCAGTCCAAGTTAATTAAAACCCCTTCTAGTGACTTTAAAATCCCTCCAAGTGGACTTAAAATCCTTCCAAGTGACTTGAAACCAATGCTAGTGACATTCCCTCCCTTTCTCCTTACCCTCTTTCCCTCCTCCTCTCTTCTAAGTGACTTAAAATCCTTCCAAGGGGACTTAAAGTCCCTCCAAGTGACTTTCTCAACACAGTTAAAATTCCTTTTACTTGCGATAAAAATCGAGTCGTATTTTACCTTTCCTCTCTGTGGCATTTTCGCCAAGGAGATATGAATTTTCAACATTAGCCCCCTGACTCCCAAAGCATATTCCACTGTCGATTATTGGTTAGGTTTATATATCCTATGTAGGTGTTAACATTAATTCTTACTGTTTATATTGTTGGGTGAGAAATCGTCCGGTTATAAATCGAGCAAGAGTTGTGCTGTTCTAGTTCTAGTACCTGGGTTTAACCTTAGATTGCCCCTCCCTTTCTCCTTACCCTCTTTCCCTCCTCCTCTCTTCTAAGTGACTTAAAATCCTTCCAAGGGGACTTAAAATCCTTCCAAGTGGACTTAAAATCCTTCCAAGTGACTTGAAACCAATGGTAGTGACATTCCCTCCCTTTCTCCTTACCCTCTTTCCCTCCTCCTCTCTTCTAAGTGACTTAAAATCCTTCCAAGGGGACTTAAAATCCTTCCAAGTGACTTGAAACCAATGCTAGTGACATTCCCTCCCTTTCTACTTACCCCCTTTTCCCTCCTCCTCTCTTCTAAGTGACTTAAAATCCTTCCAAGTGACTTAAAACCCCTTCAAGCTAATTAAAACCCCTTCTAGTGACTTTAAAACCCCTTCTAGTGACTTTAAAATCCCTCCAAGTGGACTTAAAATCCCTCCAAGTGACTTAAAACCAATGCTAGTGACATTTCCTCCATTTCTCCTTACCCCCCTTTCCCTCCTCCTCTCTTCTAAGTGACTTAAAATCCCTCCAAGTGACTTAAAACTCCTTCAAGTGACTTAAAACCCCTTCAAGCGACTTTCCCCCAATTTCTTCTTCCTCCTCCCCTTTTCTCAGTGACTTTAAAGTTCCTTCAAGCACGAACAAAGCCAGGGATGTCACATTTAGCATTTAGCACACTGTTGACAAACTTATTTATTACTTTTCAAAATGAAATTATTACTACTGTCTTGGGAAAAGTCTCTTTTGTTTTTTCTCCTCCCCCTCCTCCTCCTCCTCTTCCTCCTCCTCCTCCTACTTCCTTTTACCCTCTTTATCCCCTCTTTTTCCCCTCCTTATCTCATCCTCCTTTTCACATGCTTTCCTTTATTGTTTTTCTCCTCCGCTTTCGTTTCTTCTTTTGCACACTGTTGACAAACTTATTTATTACTTTTCAAAATGAAATTATTACTACTGTCTTGGGAAAAGTCTCTTTTGTTTTTTCTCCTCCTCCTCCTCCTCCTCCTCCTCCTCCTTCCCCTACTTCCTTTTACCCTCTTTTTCCCCTCCTTATCTCATCCTCCTTTTCACATGGTTTCCTTTATTGTTTTTCTCCTGTCTTCTTTCTCCTCCGCTTTCGTTTCTTCTTTCATTTCCTTTACCTTCTATTCCTCCCTATCCCTCTTTCATTATCTTGCTCCTCCCTCTACCTCGTCTTTTTCTTCTTGTCCCCCCCCTGAAAAAAAAGAGTACCTAGCTACTATACCTATCTATCTAATTAGGTATTTATTACAGCCTTTTTTTACGCATGTACCTACGTAATTACGTACGAACATACTTACCTAAATAAGGTCTTCCAAATAATAAATAACTAAAAAAGTCTGCAAGCGACTAGGTAGGCACACAAGGGTTAATCTTATTGACGTGCACATAAAATTATAAAGGGTACCTACGAAAAGCTATTCCCCTTCTAATGAGGGTCAGTTGCGTTTTTGGGGCGTAAAAGGTAAAGTAAATAGTAAAGTGCGGCGTAAATGGTAAAGGTCAAACGGTAGGGATTTCATAATGAGGTGTAGAATTCAGCATCTACAGCATAGGCGCTACCAAGCCAAAGGCCAAAAGAGGGAGCTTCAGAAGGAGGGAAATCAACACATGAAATCATCAGTTCCCCCCCCCCAAAGAATGTAATTATGTATATTTTATACATAACCAAGGAAGTTCAAATGCCATATTACCATGGCGCCACACTATTTTGCCATATTTTAGCGAAATTTGGAAAATGCCATGAAAAGCCTAAAAAGCCTTATTTTGCCATACATTTTGCCATATTTCAAACATTTTTAGGTTATTTTTCCATAAATTTTGCCACATTTTAAGCATTTTTAGGGGAAAATATAAAATTTTAAGAACAATGATTTCTTTGCAAAAAAAAGTAGACAAATAGGTAGTGTAGAACTATTTAGACTGGGTTCGAGCAGACCCCAGCCCGACCTAAGTGTCACAACACTCACAACCACTTCACCGTTACCAAATTTAAATCCAGGCTCCCTAGAGAAGAACAACTCCGTCAAGTAATTAAAACATCACTGTCACCAAGATGGTGGTGACATCCCTTGGTGACGTTTTCGGTGACAACCTTCGAATCCCCTCTCAAGTGGATTCAAACTGTCTCTCTCTCTCTCTCTCTCTCTCTCTCTCTCTCTCTCTCTCTCTCTTCTCTTCTGTTTCCTTAAATTCCTTGAGAAAATGCATCCCCTCCTTAGAGGATCTTTGCTCTCTCCTTCTCCTTCCTTAAGCCTTTCAGTCTTCTTCTTCTTCTTCTTAACCTTCTTTTCCTTCTTCTTTTTCTTCTTCTTCCTCTTCCTCCTGCTCTTCCTTCTTCTTCCTCGTCTTCGTATTTACCTTCTACTTCTTCAATTTCTTCCTCTTCTTCTTTCTCTTCCAACTCCTCCAAGGACGTTCACTATCTCTCCTTCCATTAGGAGAATTAACTGTTCCTCTTTGACGTCTACCCCTCCATGACCCCCCCCCCCCCCTCTTCTCCTTTTTCCTATGTGACACTTTAGCCTGATTTTGAACACACTTCATTTTCAACTTCAATCGCCTTCAACCTTCAAACCTAACCTTTTGAACTTCCTTCAACTTCATTGTTTGACTTGTGCTTAGAATATTGATAAACATTAAATATTGTAGAATATCGATAAACATTAAATATAAAAAAAAAAAAATCAACTCCAGGTGACTTTGACCGCTCCAAGCAACTTCAATCCTCTTCCTTTTTTTTTCAAGTGATTTCAACCTCCTTCTTCTTCTTTGACACTTCAATCCCATTTCAAGTCACTTCAACCCCCTCCCCTTCTTGAAATTTGAAATCAAAAACGTCAATCCAATTTGAACGCCACACTTCAACCATCTTGTGACTTTCCCCTTTCTAGCGACTTCAACCCTCCACTTTAGGTTATTTATGTAAGTGACTCAGCTTTTTTAAAGTAAATTCAACCTATGCCTCCCCCTTTCCATTACCCTTTTCTCCAAGTGACTAAAAAAATTACTCGAAAAGTGACTTAAAAATCAGTCCAAGTTAATTAAAACCCCTTCTAGTGACTTTAAAACCCCTTCTAGTGACTTTAAAATCCCTCCAAGTGGACTTAAAATCCCTCCAAGTGACTTGAAACCAATGCTAGTGACATTTCCTCCATTTCTCCTTACCCCCCTTTCCCTCCTCCTCTCTTCTAAGTGACTTAAAATCCCTCCAAGTGACTTAAAACTCCTTCAAGTGACTTAAAACCCCTTCAAGCGACTTTCCCCCAATTTCTTCTTCCTCCTCCCCTTTTCTCAGTGACTTTAAAGTTCCTTCAAGCACGAACAAAGCCAGGGATGTCACATTTAGCATTTAGCACACTGTTGACAAACTTATTTATTACTTTTCAAAATGAAATTATTACTACTGTCTTGGGAAAAGTCTCTTTTGTTTTTCCTCCTCCTCCTCCTCCTCCTCCTCCTCCTCCTTTTTCCTTCTCATCTTTTCTTCCTCCTTCAATCTCTTCTTTCACCTCCTCCTTTCTCATGCTCTACTTCTTTTTCTGCTTTTCCTTTTACCTCTGTGTTTTCTCCTCTTCTTTTTCCTCCTCTCGCCTCTTTTATTGTCTTTCTTTTCTCCAAAAAAACCCTGAATATGAAATCTCGACTTTTCTTGTCTCGTTGTCTGTTTCCTTTATTTCATCTCCCGAGTTTTCTCTCATATAATTAACCTTTCTCTTTTCAACTTTTCCACTCCTTTTGTCTCGCATTATATTAAG
The DNA here is from genome assembly GCF_000475195.1 of Diaphorina citri. Classification (NCBI taxonomy): domain Eukaryota; kingdom Metazoa; phylum Arthropoda; class Insecta; order Hemiptera; family Psyllidae; genus Diaphorina; species Diaphorina citri. Next base: position 102,632 of record NW_007378004.1, on the reverse strand, counting down.
TTCTCCGCGGGTCTTCCTCCTTGATATTCCCTCCATTCAGTGGTGTAGGGCTTCGATTCCCGGTGGGGTAAATAATAATAGACTCTTGAGTGGAAGGCAACCACTAGGCGAGGTTAACGCCTTGGGCGTTCTCTACCACCCAACCTTTAGAGCTCCATTATTGGGTGTGTGGTCAAATTCTCAAATAAATGAGGATAAAATTCCATACCTCGGCTGGGATATAACATGATCCCATCAGGACAAAATCCGCCCCGGGCGGGAATCGAACCCGCGGCCTAGCGCTTACAAGACAGACACACTACCAAGCTAACTAGGCTGGCCTGAACACTTCAACTAGTAGAGGCAGACGATCGTTTTGTCCCTACCTAGTTTGCTGCCAAAAGTCATACCTCAAGCTATAGATTTCCGATCTTTTTTTCCGTTATAATTTATTTATAACACCATGTCCTCCCGGGGGGGGCACCCAGGGGGCCATGAATATTCGCCCTCAAACCTCCCTAATCCCCCCCCCCCCCCCTCTTTTCCCACTACCAACTGGGCTAACTAGGCTGGCCCGAACACTTCGACTAGTAGGCAGACGATAGACGATCGTTTCGTCCATACCTAGTTTGCTACCAAAAGTCATACCTCAAGCTATAGATTTCCGATCTTTTTTTCCGTTATAATTTATTTATAACACCAAGTCCTCCCCGGGGGGGCACCCAGGGGGGCATGAATATTCGCCCTCAAACCTCCCTAATCCCCGCCCCCCCTTGGATTTACGTCCGTCTATTCAGGTTGAGTCTCATTTCGGATTCAAAACACATCGTCGCCGCCAACCTTGGAGAATTTTCTGTGAATACCTGAGCGGAAAGCGGGATAAATGTGTACAGCGAAATAGGGTAAGTGTACCATTTATTCGCCCACCTAAAAAATGTACCATTTATTGGCCCACCTGTGGGTTTACGCCACATAAGTCTGAACTGGACGAACTTTTTCAAGATCCAATTTCATCAAAAGAAAGGGCTTAAAGACTGCTATCAAACCAGTGACAAAATTGTAGTCCTATAAACAAAAATTAGAAAAATAAATGTGGGCAGGTGGGCCAATAAATGGTACGTTTTTTAGGTTGGCAAATAAATGGTACACTTACCCTGTATAACGAAAAAAGTGTGTATAACGGAGTGCTGACGCGAAAATAAACCGGAGAGACCGGGAAAAGGAAACCGAGGAGGGATTAAGAAGGGTGCAGGTTTCTACTCAAAATATGCATAAGAATAGATTTTTTTTATATGTATAAGAGCGGAGGAGAAAAAAGGAGGGGAAAAATTCAGAAAAAAAAAATGCAAGGTGGTTCTATTCTATGGTAGAAGCTCCAATTGTGTCCACTTACCTCATACTCTCCGATCCCGTCCCTGCTCCTCTGTCACGCACCGGCTACATGATTTCGACACGGTCAAGGTCCGAAAGTTGGTCACGTTGTCATATTTCGCTTGTCACACGGTAATCTTATATGGGCTTTGTAGAGAAAGGCTGATAACTGATAAGGAGTGTTCAATAATAAATATCCAGTGCAAACCTAGGTAGGGTAAGTGTACCATTTATTCGCCCACTTAAAAAACGTACCATTTATTTGGCCCACCTGTACCATACGCCACATAAGTCTGAACTGGACGAACTTTTTCAAGATCCAATTTCATCAAAAGAAACGGCTTAAAGACTGCTATCAAACCAGTGCTATTCAAAAATTGTAGTCATAAAAACAAAAATTAGAAAAATAAATGTGGGCAGGTGGGCCAGTTGCATCCTCGTCACATTTGTAAACTACATAGCAAATTTCAAGTCTCTGGCTTATACCGTTCCCAAGATATTGTTAAATTACACCGAAAACCGCCAAAAAGCTGTAAAATACCGCCAACCGTTGCACCGGTCTTAACCAAAAGTTTCGTGTCGCATCCTTGTCACATTATTTTGACAGCTACATACCAAATTTCAAGTCTCTAGCTCTTACCGTTCTCGAGATATTTTGTTTACAGACAGACACACACACACAGACCAATGGCTGAAACTTTGGATTTAGGCTCTTGGGACCTCAAAACGTGTTTTGACACTAAAAACTGACCATCGAAAATTTGACCCGATTATATTACTTTCCTTCCTATAGGATAAGGAAAGTAAAAATAATATTCTCTTGTACTTTTCGTCCTCTTCCGCTCTTCATTCTTCTTCTTTGTCTCTTTCTTTTTCTTCTTCTTCTTCTTCTCCTTCTTCTCCTTTCTTCTTCTTCTACTTCTCTAGGTTTTCTGAAAGAAAACCAGGAAAGTTTTCTATTCTGTTTTGCCTCCGACAGTTTTTTTTTTGTATTGTTCACGCCCGTAATTCTTTATTATTCATTGTTTTCTCAATAGTTTTGTATTATTTCTCTCTCTCTCTCTCTCTCTCTCTCTCTCTTTTTTCTTTTTTCTTTCTTTATCTCTCGCTCTCGATACTCTTTTTCTCTCCAAACTAACTAAATGGTTTTGTTATTATTTCTGTTTTTCATTTTACCCTAAAATTCATGTCATCATTAAACATTAAAAACCATAGTACCTGAAAAAGAAAATAGTAAATAACAAACTGCTCAAAAATATTACGAGAAATAGAAAGACGAAAATCCGTATAATAATAATAATAATAATAATAATAATAATAATAATAATAATAATAATAATAATAATAATAATAATAAAACGTGCATACCAAAACAGAAAAAAAAACACGGCGGACAATTTTTTTAATCTTTCGAAAGCGATGTGGATGGTGCGATGTCTTCTTTCCGCCAAGAGACAGCAAAAGTATTCGAACCGCACTTCAACACACACGAGAGTCGAATGGTTTTGACTTTCGGGAAAGCTGAGGGACAGGAAAGCTATCGAAACTTTGAAGTGTCGATACTTCTCTTTCGATACTTCAATGGATATTATCGATACTTTCGACCAACCTCAGTGGTGTAGTGGTTAGCACGGTAAACTCTGGATCTGGAGGTTGATGGTTCGAGTCCATGTCAAGTCATTAAATTTAGCGTAGTTTATCAAGCGAGGAAGGACATTTGTGACAAGCGTTTAATGCTCAACACAGTTAAAATTCCTTTTACTTTCGATAAAATATGTCGAGTCGTATATTTTACCTTTCTTCTCTGTGGCATTTTCGCCAAGGAGATATGAATTTTCAACATTAACCCCCTGACTCCCAAAGCATATTCCATTGTCGATTATTGGTTAGGTTTATACATCCTACCTATGTAGCTATTAACATTATTTCTTACTGTCTATATTGTTGGGTGACAAATTGTCCGGTTAGAAATCGAGCAAGAGTTGTGATGTTCTAGTACCTGGGTTTGGGAATCATCAATCTCCTGGATTTGGAACTTGACCCGTACCACCCAACAATTGGAGAATTCTCAGGCAATTGGAGAATTCATAAGGTGATTTCCAGCAACCTAAGGTTAGACCCAGGTACATCACAACTCTTGCTCGATTTATAACCGGACAATTTCTCACCCAACACCACCCAACAATTGGAGAATTCTCAGGATTATGGATATGGAGTACCATGTGATATGCGTATAAAATGTCACCACAATTCTCATGAAATGACACCACTATTCTCATGAAATGACACCACTTTTCTCATGAAATGACACCACTATTCTCATGAAATGACACCACTTTCAACTCTGGTGTAGTAAATTTCGAGCATGCTGGCTTGAATAAAATTAAATCTGCATACCCAAAGCTCTACAGGCACGGATTTATGATAACGGCTTTTGATCGATACCTCGGTTAGGAAGCATTTTAGGGCATATGTTCATTGAGTAAAAAAGTCTTGTATTGACCTCCTGGATCTATGGTTTGACTATTAAGAAAAAAATTCCGGCCACCCTGTATAAGTTCTGTCGATCAACTTGAAAAGGAGAACCAAAAATGTTTTTTCACCTTTTGTTTTGTTTTATTCAAGGTGCATGACGATGGAAGGATTGAGGCTTGGCGATGGTGGACTGGATATGATAAAAATTACTGGGGTACATCCACTAGTATATATTGTTACGATTGCGACTCAGATCTGTGCAATAATGCCAACATATGGCGTCCCATGGAACGATGGTTCTACACTTACGATGGATTGACTGGTGGCGGTAAGACCATACGACCATGGTGGATAAGTCTGCTATTGAGTGTGTTGTGCGCTGTGCTGGTTGCTCGTGCAGGGTAATAAACCGTATTGTAAATGTAAATGTAAAATGCAATTTCTTTGTGTTATTATGTCGTGCGGCATTGCCAGAGTAAGAAGAAAAACTACAGATATTTCAGAAATAATAAAGCAGGCTCTTAGTAATGCTGTGATAAGTGTAATATCCACAAAAATTGTGAAGAAGCTCTCTGCTTCATCATAAATAAATCATGATTCCTGTTTAATATGATATGATAACCAAAATGAAGAAGATCTAATATTATTTCCTCACTTTCCTCACATTTTTTAAACTCCACTTAATATTACTTTTAAATTCAACAGTGTTGACATGTTGACAAAGACCATTTGATTATTCAAGAGGTCGTTTTCGCTGTACATCGAATACAATTGGACAGCATTCAGCAGAAAAGAACCATCCATAAGGGGAATTGCCTTAAGGATGGTACTTTTCTGCTCAATGCTGTCCAAATGATAGAAAAAAAAGTTCATAGATTTATACATAGCTTAATCTTCTCTATTCCTAACCTCTTGAACAGTCTGAGGTTGAATCTCATTTGGCTAAAATTCTGTAAAATTCTAGCACAATATTTTAATTTTATTTTATTATCACCTATTTATTTCTTAAAATATGCTGACATTACATTAGAAAGTACAATAAATAAACATACTAATACACGAAAAAATTCTATAATTTTATTATCAATAAGTCTCAGTCCAATTTTGCAACGAATTTAGACACTAAAAAATTAAATAACAATAATTGATAAATGAATATAGGGGAAGGGGGAATAACATATACAGTATGTATAAAATCGTATAAAGGTGAAAGTGAAGATGGATGACAATTTAAACAATGGGATGATAAATCAAATATTTTTTTTATTATTATTATTATTATTATTATTTTACAAGTTTCCATTTATATTTGATCGACAAAAAACTCAGAACATACATTTTTTTTTTCTTATAAATGGTATACCCATCCGTATAAGCAGAGCTTGTGCCACGGATGGGGATTAAAATAAAATATTAGGATAACAATCGTGCTTACTTCTTAGTACTAGGTCGATTATACCACACCATAGACAAGGTTAACAAGTTCCTAGCTGGGTGGAAGAGCTTACTAAGTGAGAAGCCTGCCATTGAAGCCTAAAAAAAGACTCTTTTAAAGGGTCTGATGTACATTACGAGGGTCGTGACATTATTATTGAGCTCCGTTTACAAGCTTTCTTTCTATCTGTGATGTAATACCTAGATATTTCACGATTACCTAAATCTGTAATATTTACGATAAAGAAAAATACATCAGATATATTACCTATTTGAATTTCTTCAAAAATTAGACTAAGATAAACTACTGTCTTTATTATTACGTTTACCTTTGTTTCAGATAAACTACTGTCTTTATTATTACGTTTACCTTTGTTCCAGATAAACTACTGTCTTTATTATTACGTTTACCTTTGTTTCAGATAAACTACTGTCTTTATTATTACGTTTACCTTTGTTCCAGATAAACTACTGTCTTTTTTATTACGTTTACCTTTGTTCCAGATAAACTACTGTCTTTATCATTACGTTTACCTTTGTTCCAGATAAACTACTGTCTTTATCATTACGTTTACCTTTGTTCCAGATAAACTACTGTCTTTATCATTACGTTTACCTTTGTTCCAGATAAACTACTGTCTTTATCATTACGTTTACCTTTGTTCCAGATAAACTACTGTCTTTATCATTACGTTTACCTTTGTTCCAGATAAACTACTGTCTTTTTTATTACGTTTGTTCCAGATAGATCCGGATGATTTCCCTTGTGAGGAAGTAGACCGGCTTACTAGGCGCCACTCCATGGACAATGTTGCGTGCGTCCAATATTTGATGGTAAAATTTTAAAAGAAAATCCGTATTTCAATTAATAAAAAAATATCTGGTGTGAGCATTACTCTTCAATGATGCTTATTAAGTTAAAGTTGGGTATTCTCCTACCATAACCTTTACATTATCTCTAACCGTATAGTCAGTTAGGGTCGGGACTGAGGATAGGGTTGAGTAAGCTTGGTTGTTTGATATTATGTCCAAAGAGGAAAAAAATAAAAAATCAAGGGAACCTGGAAAGATTCCGGAAAATAAAATAGGTACACCTTTTGTTTTCTCTTGGAGGGTTTCAGCAGTCATTATACAATACAGGGTGGTCGGTTTTTTTTTTTAATACTCAAACCATAGATCCAGGAGGTCAAAACAAGACTTTTTTACTCTATGAACATATGCCCTAAAATTCTTCCCAATTTTTTTTTCTTATAAATGGTATACCCATCCGTATAAGCAGAGCTTGTGCCACGGATGGGGATTAAAATAAAATATTAGGATAACAATCGTGCTTACTTCTTAGTACTAGGTCGATTATACCACACCATAGACAAGGTTAACAAGTTCCTAGCTGGGTGGAAGAGCTTACTAAGTGAGAAGCCTGCCATTGAAGCCTAAAAAAAGACTCTTTTAAAGGGTCTGATGTACATTACGAGGGTCGTGACATTATTATTGAGCTCCGTTTACAAGCTTTCTTTCTATCTGTGATGTAATACCTAGATATTTCACGATTACCGAAATCTGTAATATTTACGATAAAGAAAAATACATCAGATATATTACCTATTTGAATTTCTTCAAAAATTAGACTATGTACACCCCAAAATGATATCCTTGAAGAGTATGGCTTTATTTAGACTATCAGTGGGAAGACCAGAAGTTGCCACCAAAAAAAAAAAAAAAAAAAAAAAAAAAAAAAAATTGGGGGCAAAAACGCTTTTTTCCACACTTCTACTTTTTTAAAAAAAAAAAAAAACAAACGGACTTGGAGGACAAAACGCTTTTCTCGCAACTTCTACAAGTCTACAGTTAGTGAAGGCTTTCTTTATCCCTTGGTGTATTACATGTTTCTTTACAACATCAGTTCTGTTTTAATTTCTGTAAATCAATCTGTTTTATTTACTTCTAAAACAGCAATGTTTCACTTCTTTCGGGTCAGCCTCTTGTTTTTCATTTATTTGGAAGCAGCAATCTGTTTCATTCTGTTCAGGGCGCTACCTGCTTGGAACCAGCTGATTTGCTGTTCGTTCATTGTTGTTTTAATTTCTGTAAATCAATCTGTCTTATTTACTTCTAAAACAGCAATGTTTCACTTCTTTCGGGTCAACCTCTTGCTTTTCATTTATTTGGAAGCAGCAATCTGTTTCATTCTGTTCAGGGCGCTACCTGCTTGGAACCAGCTGATTTGCTGTTCGTTCATTGTATGGTTCAGCTTGATTTCTTCTACCTTTCCGTCAGCGTGCTTGATTTTGGCGATGACCGGCTGAAAACGAGAGACGAAAGAAGGCATTTTCATCAAGGTGTTTTACTTCTTGTCCAATTTCAAATTATTTGTCACACATGGCCTTGTTGCTTAGCGTGCAAATAAATATATTATTTGTATTCAAGCAGAGCTTTTTCACAACTTTTGTGGATATCACAACATTACTAAGTGCCTCCTTTGCAATCAATTTCTATATTTCAATAATCTTTTTACACTGGTAATGCCGACCTTTAAAGATCGTTCCTTTTTACAGTACTGTTTATAGCGAGTATTTGTCACACATGGCCTTGTTTTGCTTAGAGTGCAAATAAATATATTATTTGTATTCAAGCAGAGCTTATTCACAACTTTTGTGGATATCACAACATTACCAAGTGCCTCCTTTGCAATCAATTTCCATATTTCAATAATCTTTTTACACTCGTAATGCCGCCCCTGGTCGCTACTCGATTGTCCTTACGAGTCTGAGTGCACCCCAAACTCCAAGCACAGAGCAAAAAAAAACATCGAACCCGGGACCTCCGGCGTGCAAGTCTAATGTGATACCCACTCGGCCACGGAAGTTTCCGAAAAAAGTCTAATTTATTATTACTTGGTATTATTGGTTAGGTTTATATTAGACATCCTATATATTACATAACATTAACAGTATTTCTACTGGGGTGTTGTAGTCAGCCCCCTTGAAGAAGCCTAAAAGGCAGGTGAAATTTGAGTCGGGTGGAAGACAATAATACAAGCAGGTATCCATAAACATACACTGGCGGGCAATAAAAGCGGGACAACCCTATTTTTTTTTTTTTTTTTTTTTTTTAAATTAAAGGGGAAGTAAACTACTGTCTTTATTATTACGTTCACCTTTGTTCCAGATACACTACTGTCTTTATTATTACGTTTACCTTTGTTCCAGATACACTACTGTCTTTATTATTACGTTTACCTTTGTTTCAGATAAACTACTGTCTTTATTATTACGTTTACCTTTGTTCCAGATAAACTACTGTCTTTATCATTACGTTTACCTTTGTTTCAGATAAACTACTGTCTTTATCTTTACGTTTACCTTTGTTCCAGATAGACTACTGTCTTTATCATTACGGTTACCTTTGTTCCAGATAAAGCTGTAACCGCTATGGTCTTATCGTCCCGAAATGGAAGACAGAAGGAAGACAGGATAGGAGAAAGCCAGTCGTTCCGAGAACGAACATTATCTCATCAGGATAAAATCCGCTCCGGGCGGGAATCGAACCCGTGGCCTGGCGCTTGCAAGGCAGACGCGCTACCAATTAAGCTAGGGCTGGCACGTTTACCTTTGTTCCAGATAAACTACTGTCTTTATCATTACGTTTACCTTTGTTCCAGATAAACTACTCTCTTTTTTATTACGTTTACCTTTGTTCCAGATAAACTACTGTCTTTATCATTACGTTTACCTTTGTTTCAGATAAACTACTGTCTTTAGTAACCGTTTTGTCGCTATAGCTGAAAACCGCCAAAAAACGGTCAAGAACCGCCAAAAAGCGGTCAAAATACCGCCAACAGCAGCACCTATCTCAACCAAACGTTTTGAGTTGCATCCTCGTCACATTTGTAAACTACATAGCAAATTTCAAGTCTCTAGCTTATACCGTTCCCAAGATATTGCTAAATTACACCGAAAACCGCCAAAAAGCTGTAAAATACCGCCAACCGTTGCACCGGTCTTAACCAAAAGTTTCGTGTCGCATCCTTGTATGGGCGAATAAATGGTACACTTACCCTATAGGTATTATCTTTTTTTTTTTTTTTTGCCTTTTCCCGTGTACCGACGGGATTGGCGTTTTTCGTCAGCCCTAACTATTAGGGTGATATTTTACGGGTGGAGGTATTATCTTTTTTTTTTTTTTGCCTTTTCCCGTGTACCGACGGGATTGGCGTTTTTCGTCAGCCCTAACTATTAGGGTGATATTTTACGAGTGGATGCCCTTCGCACTCAGCCTTTGCTATTTCGTTAGCAAGGGAAATTCAGGCTGGTATACTCCCTGTTCAAAGTCCCCCAGCCAGACTAAGCTGGTCTACTCCCTGTTTAACGTCCCCCCCCAGTGCAAACCTATATAAAATGTAAAAAAAGTCCTTAAGTGGTGTGCCTTGTTCCTATAACAACACAGATACCTAGGTAAAACAATCTGATGTTTAATATTCCTATAATTACAGTGCAAACCTATATAAAATGTAAAAAAAAGTCCTTAAGTGGTGTGCCTTGTTCCTATAACAACACAGATACCTAGGTAAAACAATCTGATGTTTAATATTCCTATAATTATGTATTATAATATGTAATTAGATTGATTAAAAATCTTATTGTAACCAAGCTCTTGAATAAGATGGTTTGGGATTGGTTTGGAATCGCGATTAAATCAGTGCATCAGGAACAGTAAAACAAAGAAGAGCCTTTTTACTTTCCTTATCCAATATCTTGAATTTTCTGTGAAATCATTATTTACGGAGATGATATTAACGATACAAAAGGAGAATCCGTCAAATTCCTAACGTTCCTATGAATCCCTGTCCACCAGTTTCTTTCTATCGCCGCACCGAATTTTCCTCCAAAAACAAATGGGGTTTTTTTTTCAATTTTACCCTAAAATTATGTCATCCATTAAACATTAAAAACCAAAGGGCCTGAAAAATAAAATAAAACAAGATCGAATACCTTACATACCTACATACCCAATGAGTAAAAAAATTAAAAATCAGAAACAATTATCAGTTTTATGCTGAAAATGCATGTTTCTGGAGATACATGTTAACGTAACTCTTTTTCTCCTCAATATTTTTTCACCATTTTTGAACCAGGTGCTTTAGAAAAGAACACAGAACATTAATTTACTACTGGTAAAAATTAGAAAAATTCTCTGCGCCCCGACCGGAACTTTTTAAAGATCGTTCCTTTTTTACCATTAGTTTTATAGAGAAAAATGGACTTTAAAAAAAAAAAGTTCCGGCTGGGGCCCAGATATATTTTCTAATTTTTACCAGTAGTAAATTAATGTTCTGTGTACTTTTCTAAAGCACCTGGTTCAAAAATGGTGTAAAAATATTGAATAGAAAAAAAGTTACGTTGACATTTATCTCCAGAAACATGCATTTTCAGCATAAAACTGATAATTATTTTTAATTTTTCTTTTTTTTACTCACAGGGTATGTAGGTATGTGGTCTTGTGGAATAAGTTTTAAACTTTACAGTAAAAAATATCAATAACGGTTTTACCGAAAAAAATTTAATACTGAACAGCAGTTTGAGAAAAACCAAAAAATAGGGGTGTCCCGCTTTCATTGCCCGACAGTGTATAAACGACAAGAAATAATATTACTTACCTAGTATATTTAGTAGGTTCTATGTTTTACACAACCTAATAAATCCAAACACTGGCAATAATGCAATATTGTCACCCATTTTCGACAGCTCTTTTTCCCGGGTTGGTCTTAGCGCTTTCTAAGACTGTAGAATGAGGACATGTAGTCCCTTTATCGCGACAGTTTAATATTTACCGTGTTCTACAGTCGAATGATCTTACCTTGCCGGGTGCCAGTCCCTTGAGGCCGGTGATGGAAATCTTGTCCGTGGGTTGAATTTTGTCGTAGTCCGCGGGATTGTCAAAGGTCAGAGGGAGAAGGCCCTGTTTCTTCAAGTTGGTCTCGTGGATGCGGGCGAAACTCTTGACGATAATGGCGCGACCGCCCAAGTGTCGCGGCTCTAACGCTGCATGCTCCCGGGAACTACCTTCGCCTGTTCACCAACAATTCCATAAAACATTATTTACACGGGCCGTTTGATAAGTTCGTGGACTCGGATACTTCTTCTTGGTATGAAGCCCAAATTTAGGTGCCACTGCAAAGTATGTCTTGTTTTAGGAAATTACACGGGCCGTTTGATAAGTTCGTGGACTCGGATACTTCTTCTTGGTATGAAGTCCAAATTTAGGTGCAACTGCAAAGTATGTCTTGTTTTAGGAAGGTACACCAAGTTTCATTACGTTCCTATTATTAGCCTTTGATTCACAGCTATCGATTGATGTTTACATATTTATTTATTTTATTTTATAAGTTTCCATTTATTGGTTTTTCAGAAAAATTCTCTCATCAAATAAATATTCAACAAATGGTATACCCATCCGCAAAAGCCGGAGCTTGTGCCACGGATGGGGAGTTCATTAAATATAATTTATAGTTTCAGTTGTTGTACATAGGTACAATACAAATGAAAACCAAAAATAATTAAAATAAAGTTCCATCAAGGGTGGGCTTAAAAAAAATAATAATAATAATAAAAAAAAGAAAAATAAATAAAAAAAAAGGGTGGGCTTAATGGTTAAATATAAGGAGAATGGCCCACTAATGGATGATTCCAAGGTGCGGGCAAATGATTATTTTTCTTTTTTTTTAAGAACAAATGAGGAATCAAAATAAAAACCCCCACTAGATTCAAATTTCGACACCGGATGTAGTCAGGCTTTTTTTTCCACTCCTGGTTTTCCCTCAAAAAAAAAAAAAAGAAGAAAAAGAAGAAGAAGAAACCTACCGTAGTTTTCATCGCCTACCGCAACCCAGGATACTCCGGCCTTCTTGTAAGCTCGGGCCACATCGGGCACAGCACCATATTGTCCGGTCAGCTGATTCTTCACCTTGTTCAATTCTCCGTTCTCAGCGTTGGTTGCTCTGTGAACCAATCAGCAGTGTATCGGTTTCATACAGGGACAAAAAAAAAAAAACGAGCCACTCAAAATATCTTGAGAATGGTTTTGAACTTCGACAAACGCTGAAACACGTGTCTCATTATATTCAGGGGGAAAACATTTTCTACCGGGTTTCATTTTGTTCACGTCATCAGGACCGGCCCAAGGGGGGGGTCAACTTTGAAATTGCCGGATAATCTATGATTGTTGAGAAACAATGTTTCTGAATAAAATGTTGCCACTCACGTGAGGAACATGTTGTTGGAAATGTTGTCGAGATGTCCTCGGAACTTGAGCCAGGGTCCTGCAGCCGAGATGTGATCAGTAGTACACTTGCCTTTCACCTGGAACATCCAACCACTGTTAACCAGACCCTGTGTCTAGGTGTCTAGGAAGCATTAATGGGACCCCTTAGCCCTAATGGGCCAGCCTAGTAAGTTTGGAAAGAGACGCGCCTCCCTTGTAAGGGCTGGGTCACGGGTTGTATTTCTCTCACAAGCACATGAAATCTAGAGCTGAATCTCAGCTGAATTTGTGTCGACTGAGGAGGAAACAGCTCAGGTCTATGGCATTTTCTTCTGACATTTTCATTTTCATGGCAGTTTTCCCTTCTTCAGTGATTCTCAACGCGCTTCCGGCTTCAGGTTTGACATGTCTGAGAATATTTGTTTTCAGCTAATCTCCCCATTATAGTGACTCACTTTTAATTTTGAATTTTTTTAATGGTCAAATCCTACCTTGATAAGACTGGTCAAATCCTACCTTGATAAGACTGGTGAAATCCTACCTTGATAAGAATGTACTGATACATTCTGACGTGACTTTGTGAAGATTCATCTTGAAAAGAAGAACACCAGTAGCTTACACTCTTCACAGATGGGGGAGATTTTTTTTATTGTTTATTTATACAGACATGTTTCACCATTGCTGGCATCATGTCTGTATAAATGTATAATGAGTCTCCTGCATCCATCAAATCTAAATTTCTGAGTCTTCCCTCCTTGCACCAGGTGGCTGACAGCTAACTTTTTTGTTAGCCTTTTGGTGTTTTTATTATTTTTTCTTTTATTTGTTTAATTTTACTGTAGTTTTAAGTTAGGGACTTGATGTACTAATGGGTAGCCCCCGTAAATTGAAATAAAATAAAATAATAAAAGGATGGTCAAATCCTATCTTGATAAGAATGGTCAAATCCCACCTTGATAAGAATGGTCAAATCCTACCTTGATAAGAATGGTCAAATCCTACCTTGATAAGAATGGTCAAATCCTACCTTGATAAGAATGGTCAAATCCTACCTAGATAAGAATGGTCAAATCCTACCTTGATAAGAATGGTCAAATCCTACCTTGATAAGAATGGTCAAATCCTCCAGGTCCTTGCCGTGCCATATGTCGAAAGGTTCGAGCAGTTGCAGCCGTTGTGATTTGGGGTCGACTTCCACGGTCAGGGAGCTGCCATCCGAGGGCGGGGGCTGATAGGTGTCCACGCCGGGGTCAAAACCTCGCGCGGGTAACTCATCTCCGAACGGGTCGCTTAGCTTGAACGATTTACCTGGAGGGGAGAGAAAAGGTTCGGATTTTTTTCCTTTTTTATACACTTTTTTTTTATAGAAAACTTAATTAATTATTTTGGTGTTTTTTTTTTTTTTTTTTTTTTTTTTTTTTTTTTTCCCCGTTTTTAGGTTTGACAGAGGGAACTGTAACTGCTATGCTCTCATCGTTCCGAAATCGAAGAGAGAAGGAAGACAGGATAGGAGAAAGCCAGCCGTTCCGAGAACGAACATTATCCGATCAGGATAAAATCCGCAAAAGAAAATCCGTATTTCAATTAATAAAAAAATATCTGGTGTGAGCATTACTCTTCAATGATGCTTATTAAGTTAAAGTTGGGTATTCTCCTACCATAACCTTTACATTATCTCTAACCGTATAGTCAGTTAGGGTCGGGACTGAGGATAGGGTTGAGTAAGCTTGGTTGTTTGATATTATGTCCAAAGAGGAAAAAAATAAAAAATCAAGGGAACCTGGAAAGATTCCGGAAAATAAAATAGGTACACCTTTTGTTTTCTCTTGGAGGGTTTCAGCAGTCATTATACAATACAGGGTGGTCGGTTTTTTTTTTTAATACTCAAACCATAGATCCAGGAGGTCAAAACAAGACTTTTTTACTCTATGAACATATGCCCTAAAATTCTTCCCAACCGAGATATCGAGCAAAAAGGGCAAACGTTCTACTTCCTCTCTTTTTCTTACTAGTGATACCTAATCACCTTTTATTTAGGTTAGAATGAAAATAAAAATAGTTGGAGGCCGCACATCTAATAATGAAACCGAGATGTTGGAACAAATTCTCTAGTAGGAAGATATAGTTGATCTTGGAATCAAAGCCTGTGTAGCGGCCCTGTTCAACTCTTTTTTTTTTTTTTTTAAGAGGTTTGACAGAGGGAACTGTAACTGCTATGGTCTTATCGTCCCGAAATCGAAGAGAGAAGGAAGAGGCCCAGTGGTGAAGTTCCCTAACATTTGACACCAACAGAATATAAAAAGTGTGTCCTAACATGGTCAACCGGCCGTCAATCGACGAGGTGAATTTATGTTGTCGAAGCAGTGTGGACGTGTCACATTTTTCTCCTTCAAACTGTTGGTCTAAGTAATTTTTCTACCTACCGCTCCGCTCGAAAAATATTATTATTTATTTTATTTTTTAAACCTACCGTAGTTAGTGAAAGGAAAAATATACAAAACAGTAGTGAGACCAGCAATGACGTATGGAGCGGAGACATGGGCGTTGAAGAAAGTGCACTAGAAAAGGTTGGAAGTGGCTGAGATGAGGATGCTGAGGTGGAGTCTGGGAGTGACAAGGATGGCTAGAATAAGGAATGAGGTGATAAGGAACAAAATCAAAGTGACTGAAGTGACCAAGAAAATACAAGAGAGAAGATTACAGTGGTACGGGCATGTGATGAGAAGAGATGGAGAATATGTTGGGAAAAGAGTGAGACAGATACAAGTGGAAGGACGAAGAACGAGAGGCAGACCGAAGAAAAAGTGGGAACATTGTGTGAACGAGGACCTGGAAGAGAAGGGTTTATCAGAGGAAGATGTAAATAACCATGGAGGCTGCTATCAAAAAACGCCGGCCCCACTTGAGTGGGAAAAGAAGAAGAAGGAAGAAGATGATGAAGAAGAAGGAAGAAGAAAAGAAGAAGAAGAAGAAACCTACCGTAGTTTTCATCGCCTACCGCGACCCAGGATACTCCGGCCTTCTTGTAAGCTCGGGCCACATCGGGAACAGCACCATATTGTCCGGTCAGCTGATTCTTCACCTTGTTCAATTCTCCGTTCTCAGCGTTGGTTGCTCTGTGAACCAATCAGTAGTGTATTGGTATAACAATAGATACAACAACACGTTTTTCCCGCAATATTATACATAATTAAGTAATACTCGTATTAACAAACATAACAATATCAATCAATAACGGTAGACCTGCCTCGGTAGCGTAGTGGTCAAGACGCTCGCCTGGTAAACAGGAGGGCGTGGGTTCGATCCCAGCCGAGGCATGGAATTTCGGAGTTAATGGAGTATCAATACTTACAATGCCATCCCGCTCAATCGTAGCCCGCACTTGTTCGGATCCCGGGGTCACGTTGAATGGGGTCTTGGATTTGATCCCGTGTGCCATAGCCTCCTTGGCAATGCTGGCACACCGCGCCATGTCTTCGTAGGATGAGTTGGTACAACTGCCGATCAGACCTGAGAAACAAGACATGACAGGGTGGCCCTCAAGTTTAGAAACTTTTACGAAAACTTTTCAACGGCATGCAACAAAGACGATTTTTTTTTATATATATTACTTATTATTGACCGAACGATACTGAGGTCCATGTTTTAACTCGACCGTTTTGCATTTGGTTTAGATGTTTATTTGTTTGAATGTGTGTTCCGCTATTACTCAATCGGGACTGGTCCAATTTTGATGAAATTTGGTACACATGTTTCTTGAATCAAGACACGTCGATCCTTGAAATTTGGTGTCCCAGGTCCAATTTAAGATAAATTACCGCATTTATGATAGTACCGTAGATAGTAGACTTGGCCATAAAATTGCATCCATCCTCTCATCTTGTCATATTTGATCCTTAGAATAAGCATAGATAGGAGAATGGAGCTCCAAGCAACTTCAATCCTCTTCCTTTTTTTTTCAAGTGATTTCAACCTCCTTCTTCTTCTTTGACACTTCAATCCCATTTCAAGTCACTTCAACCCCCTCCCCTTCTTGAAATTTGAAATCAAAAACGTCAATCCAATTTGAACGCCACACTTCAACCATCTTGTGACTTTCCCCTTTCTAGCGACTTCAACCCTCCACTTTAGGTTATTTATGTAAGTGACTCAGCTTTTTTAAAGTAAATTCAACCTATGCCTCCCCCTTTCCATTACCCTTTTCTCCAAGTGACTAAAAAAATTACTCGAAAAGTGACTTAAAAATCAGTCCAAGTTAATTAAAACCCCTTCTAGTGACTTTAAAACCCCTTCTAGTGACTTTAAAATCC
This sequence comes from Diaphorina citri, assembly GCF_000475195.1. Lineage (NCBI taxonomy): Eukaryota > Metazoa > Arthropoda > Insecta > Hemiptera > Psyllidae > Diaphorina > Diaphorina citri. Next base: position 85,803 of record NW_007378004.1, on the reverse strand, counting down.
CTGCTTTTTTAAAGCCTCCCCCTTTCCATTACCCTTTCCTCCAAGTGACTAAAAAAATCACTCGAAAAGTGACTTAAAAATCAGTCCAAGTTAATTAAAACCCCTTCTAGTGACTTTAAAACCCCTTCTAGTGACTTTAAAATCCCTCATGAAATGGCACCACTATCCTTCGACGTCTTCTCCTTTTTCTTCTTATTTACAACAGCCATGTGGTAGATATAGATACATTAATTCTGCGTTGAGACAAAGGAAAGCTGAGGGGGATTTTGTTGAGAATGAGAAAGAAAATTAAAAAAAATAATAATAATCCTCATCGTACCCAAGCACTTTTGAGTGTTTGTAGTCCTAACTACCCAAGGTCCACAATTGTGGACCACCTTTTTGTAGTCTTATACATTAATTCTGCGTTGAGACAAAGGAAAGCTGAGGGGGATTTTGTTGAGAATGAGAAAGAAAATTAAAAAAAATAATAATAATATTCGCGCCTCCAAGCAACATTAATTTTCCAAGAATTCGAAGTACAAATCAGAGATCAAAGTGAATTTCCGAAACCAATGCTAGTGACATTTCCTCCATTTCTCCTTACCCCCCTTTCCCTCCTCCTCTCTTCTAAGTGACTTAAAATCCCTCCAAGTGATAATAATAATATTCGCGCCTCCAAGCAACATTAATTTTCCAAGAATTCGAAGTACAAATCAGAGATCAAAGTGAATTTCCCTTTTTTGGTGCTACCCCTATTGACGAATGAGCGTGGAAAAATCAAAAATTGAATAACTCCAGCCCTGGTTGTTGGATCGAGCTCAATTTTGCGCCATTGTACTAAGTTGTTAAGGGCATTTAATAGGATGTATCTTAAGTAGGGGGTTCTTTTTTTAAGATTTTTAAATAGCAGCCACATGGGGAGGCCGGAGCCACAACTTCATACGAAAAAAATTGACCCCCCCGAAAAATTATAAAATAGGTGTTTTGGTATTTTTTAACATTCTGCGCGGATCTCGAGAAACTCGCCCCTGGTCAAGACTTTATAAACACCTTGTATATTAGATTGACGAACTTGCTGTGAAAACCAAAACCCTCATATCCATTCGGGAACGGGAACTAACCGTGTTGAACGTTACTGACTCGTTGGGAACTGGCCATAATTTCACTCAAGGACGGGCACAGAGTACAGAGGACCTCTCTGCTGAATATTTTAAAATTCCACTGTAAATGTTATAACAAAACGAGACCCATTTCTATCAAAATTTTTGGAATCAAAATTTTAATACAAATCCGGCAAGAAGCGAATCGCTACACGTAAGAGACATGCGGTCGTTACGGATAAGGAATACGCTATGCTTGTTATTCCTTTTGTCGCGTTGCATCCAAGTAGATCCAAACCGTCGCACCTGCTATTTTTGTGGCGGCTATAATGTAAGTGGACAGTGGACGTGATTTCCAAGATAACAATAAAAGCCTGTATTAGGTAATTAATTACTACTTTTAAACAAAAATAAAAATAAAAACAAAAATACCTAAAATGAAGAAGGAAATACAGAAATATTATTTGGAAAACAACAATGAAATATAGAATCAAGACAGAAGCAAGAATTTTAATGAAATAAATAATTCAAACCGTTCCTGAAAAGTACCATTGGGGGTACTTATATAGGAACAAAAGGAAGATATTTTTATAGTTACATTAAAATAAACCATTCTCATTATTATTATTATTATTATTATTTTACCTACATGGTTTTGAAGTCTGTATTATTCCACCTTTTTCAGCCACATATTCCACAGGAACTCTTTTCTGAAGTTTTCACTCTTCTTGGCCGAGGCTTGCACTCCGGAGGTCCAGGATTCGATCCCCGGCAGAGTCGGAGTAGGTACCTAACATTGTTCCAGATAAACTACTGTCTTTATTATTACGTTTACCTTTGTTTCAGATAAACTACTGTCTTTATTATTACGTTTACCTTTGTTCCAGATACACTACTGTCTTTATTATTACGTTTACCTTTGTTCCAGATACACTACTGTCTTTATTATTACGTTTACCTTTGTTCCAGATACACTACTGTCTTTATTATTACGTTTACCTTTGTTCCAGATACACTACTGTCTTTATTATTACGTTTACCTTTGTTCCAGATACACTACTGTCTTTATTATTACGTTTACCTTTGTTCCAGATACACTACTGTCTTTATTATTACGTTTACCTTTGTTCCAGATACACTACTGTCTTTATTATTACGTTTACCTTTGTTTCAGATAAACTACTGTCTTTATTATTACGTTTACCTTTGTT